>NC_133619.1:312139930-312222430 GCF_048593235.1 Sminthopsis crassicaudata | reverse complement strand
ACAAATGAACACTCAAAGAAAAGATCCATTTCAGTGAATGAGTACTTTGAAACAAAGGAAATTCAATCAAAATCCCCTGGGGAAAGTGAAGATGGAACAACAAAATCTGCAAAGCCCCCTGAGATGGCAATGGAGCAATTCCAAAGCCCTCTGCTGTGGTTGAGAAGAGCAATCAGATGAGTGTGTTTCAATAATCCAGGCAGATGGTAATTAGATGCTGCAGTACTAGGATGATGGCAATGGTAATAGAAAAGAAGTACAAATTGATGAAAAGTCAGGCAATAAACATTTATCAAGCACCTACTATGTGCCAGGCTCTGCAATAAGCACTAGAACTACAAAGAAAGACAATAGGCAGTCCTGCTCTCAAGGAAGTCACAATCTAAGAAGGCAGCTAGGTAGTACAGAGGATAGAGTACTGGACCTGCAGTTAAGAAGACATGAGTTTGAATCTAGCTTTAGACATTTACTAGTCATGTTATCTTAGGCAAGTCCTTACATCCTACCTCATTTTTCTCCTTTCCTGGAAAATAAGAACATTTTCTGGGGGGGGAGGTATGTGTGTGTGTGTGTGTGTGGTGTGTGTGTGTGTGCGTGTGTGTGTGTATAAGAGTACAACTGAACCAAAAAGAGATAATGAAGTTTTCAAAAAGTGGAAAGGTAGATGACTAACCCAGAGTCCCAGGTAATTAATTCAGGGTCTCATTTATAGTACATATATGTCAATGACTATATAGCTGCTTCAGTGACTACAAGTCAAAATCATATATAACATATATTGTTATTCTTAGGACATAGCTGTTCAGAATAGAAAAAAAAGTATAAGGTAAAACAATAATAGCATCAATAGTCTTTAAAATGTAAAAATATAGTGGTCATAGAGTATAATTTCTAATTTAAAAAAATCATACAACAGATACAGTTCTTTATGTAATTTTTTAATTTTTTAAAATGTAATGGATTATTGGAGATGGACATCTGTGGATAAAGAGAAATACCTCAGTGTCTAACTATTTGAGTCCCTTAAGACTGCTAGATAAAATGGCCCTTTTGTGGTAATTCTTGGCTTAAAGAATAGTTAAAAGAAGCTTATCACCTAGTTACAACTTCCCCTCAGAAGAGTGCTAACAGAAACAAAGAATGATGTCCAATTTTGTTGCCAAGACCTTCAGCAAGGAGAAGGATTTTTGTTAGTAAATATTGTTACTCATGAAATGTACAAATTATCAGAGTGGTGGAAAGCTAGTCCATTTCTAGTTGTGGAGAGACCAGGCAATTTGCCTATTTATGTAATAGTCTCAGACACTTAGTCCTGTAAAAAATAATTCACCACAGCTCTTTATTGTCTGTAGTTGAGTTGTTTGGACTCCCTGATGAGAAAGTAGACTGATTGATAGACAATTCCCTTAGCTAACTCTAAACAAAAGACATGACTTGTCAATTGTGCAAAGACTTTTTGACTCATACAATGGCTCAGAAATAGACATTTTAAGTGAAGAAGGATGTGTCCTATAACCCACAAAATAGTTCAAATGGGGAAAGAGGGCTAAACGAAGGAAGAACACATTTTCTGTTTAGAATTTCATTCCTAGAAACTTCTATGCTACAGATTTACTCCACAAAACACAGTGACACTATTGGCCGGATTGAACCTTCTACAGGTTAAATTTGGGGAAAGGCAAGTCTAAAGCTTTTGCTAAAGACTATAATCAGTCCGTTTCATTAACTACTTCTGGTATAGCTACATATAGCTCAAGAAGTCACATGAGAACTAGATATACTTTTTTAGTATATTGTTACAGGAGAAAGTGGAGAAGGTATTACACATGAAATCAGCCACCAATGCTAATATTTTCCCATATAATGCATATATGTTCATTGATACACATGCTAATTACTGCATACTCAAGTATGATTCTATTTTATCATTTTCTTATTCCTGCTGACTTGTATTTATGCTAATATCATGCATATATTTTGGCAAATATTTGATAATTATGTCCAGTTTTATTGTTTATTTGTATATTTGCTACTGATTTACTATATTTTTACATTTTAAAGACTATTGATGCTATTATTGTTTTACTTATACTTTTTTCTATTCTGAACAGCTATGTCCTAAGCATACAATATATGTTATATATGATTTTGACTTGTAGTCACTGAAGCAGCTATATAGTCATTGACATATATGTACATAAATGACACCCTGAATTAATTACCTGGGACTCTGGGTTAGTCATCTTTATTCTATACTCTTATTAGTGATTCTGGGATAATTCCAGATATCAAGTTATACCAGAGATGATTTTTAAAGGAACTGAAAATATTCTGGCACTGGGGAAGAATGTAGTAGGTCATCTAAGACCAGAATCTAATTGGCATATGGGACATTCCTTAGTGAGCACCCACTTGAGTCTCTGGAAACTATCTGATTAATGACATGATCTTACATAGTCTCTTGGGAGAGGGGAGAACTGAAGGCCTGCAAGAGATGAGAAATAGGAAAGCACTCTGATTGGCTTTCAGAATATCTTGGGAGTACCATATAGCCATTCCAAGAGAGAAAGATGAGACTAGCTTCAGTAAGAAGCTGCCTAGTACTATTGTCACTGCTACTGTTGCTACTGCCACTACAAGAAATGAAACATGGAAAAGGTGATTGCTGGCTCTGTTACTAAGAATCAAAATGGTAGCACTCCTCCTTCCTTATTCCTTATATCACTGTCTCTCTCACTGAGCCTCTATCTTTAATTTTCACTTCTTTAAGAGTTTATTCACTCTGGATTTTTTTCTGTGTTTTCAAAAACATTCCTCTAAAATATAATTTATTTTTTATCTGTGTGTCTTCCTGAGGGATGAGAGGGAGAAGCTTGCATACAGACCACAAAGAGAGGCTATGGTCATCCAGGGACAAAGAGGAAAGATAAATTTTCTTTTTAACAGCTGGGTTTGAGTTGAACAAAAGAGATTCTACTGATACATATTATTACTGCCTTCTCAGAAGTAGAGAAAAACAAGTGAATCCATATCATCCTGGACATAAAATGAACCAGTAATTTTCTGGTAGGTGCATCTCTGGTAAGTGAGCAGGTGACTGGACAATTTTCCTTTCTGTTTTCTCCACCAAAATAGGTTTGATGAAATCCTAATCTCCCAAAGGGTGGAGTGAAGACACTGACTAGAGGCAGGGAGGGACTAGGAAAAAGGAACATTATTCTCATTAGAATGGGGTCCAGAGAAACAGTCAGAGGCATACTTAAGGTCTAAATCTCCTTCTTAGCCGAACACCTCTTACTCTCTTACACTATTAGATATATATTGAAATATTCATGTTTGTTGATGATCATTAAAATCAATCAAAACAAAACAAAGTACAGATCTTGAAATCAGTACAATTCCAAAAGATGTAGCTGGTTTGAAGATGAAATTATATGGAAGAGGGAAATGCCATCAGAGTTGAGGAAACTGACAAATTTTGTGATCCAACTGTTAGAGATATAGGCTGCTTTGTACAGTATATACTTGGTTTTTTTAAATAATAATTTATGTGATAAATTTCTATGTAATAATCTTTCAAAGTACATGCAAATATAGCTTTCAACATTCACCCTTGCAAAACCTTGGGTTCCAAATTTTTCTGCCTCCTTTCCCTTTACTCCCTCTCCTCTAGATAGCAAGTATTCCAATACAGTTAAACATGTGCAATTCTTCTGGACATATCTCCACATTTATCCTGTTGCACAAGAAAAATCAGGTCAAAAACGGGAAAAAAATGAGAGGGGAAAAAAAAACAAGCAAATAACAACAAAAAAGGTAATACTGTGTAGTGATCCATACTCAGTCCCCATAATTCTCTTTCTGGATGCAGATGGCTCTCTCCAACCCTTGTCTATTGGAGTTGGCTTGACTCAACTTATTGTTGGAAAGAATCAGGTCCATCACAGTTTATCATCATATAGTCTTCTTGTTGTGTACAATGTTCTTTTGATTCTACTCACTTCACTTAGTACCAGTTCACATAAGTCTCTCCAGGACTTTCTGAAATTATCCTGCCAATAATTTCTCAAAGAATGATAATATTCCATAACATTTATATGTCATAACTTATCCAGCCATTCCCCAAGTGATGAGCATTCACTCAGTTCCAATTCTCTGCCAGTACAAAAAGGGCTGCTATAAACACTTTTGCATATGTGGGTCCTTTTTCCTTTTTTATGATCTCTATGGAATACAGTCCTACTGGAGACACTGCTGGATCAAAGGATAAGAACAATTTGATAGCCCTTTTGGCATAGTTCCAAATTGCTCGTGGAGTCTATATTTGGATTTTGAAGTTCACATTGGAATCATCTAGCAACCTGTAATGGATCTGGGAAGGAATAGAGCTGACCAGATTTAGGATAAGGCTTATAGGAGGTAGCAATGATCACCATATCTTAGACCTAGGCTTCTTAAACTTTTTCCACTTCCAACCTGTTTTTGCTTGAGAAATTATATACTTCAGATATATAAGTATATGAAATGTGTATACAAATCACTTTGTGATAATAAACCATAAAAATTATTTTAAAAGAATTCTTTGATATATACATAAGTTTCCTATTTATTGAAGATTGAAGGAAATTTAGACACTAATGACATGGATGTGCTTGTTTATTTTTATATAAAGAATTGAAAACTGGCAGATTATTTGATATCTTTTTTTGTTGCCAAATTTTTCCTGGCCTCCACATTCAGTTACACACAACCCCATACAGAGTCATGACCCATAGTTTAAGAAGCTTTGCCTTAGAGTCAGTTATTTCATGGATTTATTTCATCACCAAGATCAACAGTTATAATAAGTAATAACAATATCTTGTATTTATGTAGAGCTTACTATGTGCCAGTACTATGCTATAGAATAACTACTACAATATTAAATTTTACAATAATCACTATAGGATAATTATCTTATTTGATCCTTATGACAACCCTGAGTGATATGTATTATTTTTATCTCCGTTTTACAACTGAGGAAGCTAAGGCATACAGGTTAAATGATTTGCTTTGGATAACACAGCTAATAAGTGTCTGAGGCTAAATTTGAATTCAGGTCTTCCTTACTTCAAGATCAGCAATCTATCCACTGTGTCACCTAGCTGCAGAATAAATCTTTTCCACAGTTCCAGAAATCATTTGAAATATTGGTGACAATGCATAGCCTTAAAGTTGGAAGGGAGAAGGAGGAGTGCTGCCATTTTTATTCTCAGTAACAGCTAGGTGCAGAGAAGGTATCGGCCCACACTAGATAAAGGAATTTTCTTCCAGGATCCCCCTATACTAATGAAATCCCAGGTCTGCTCCTTATCTCTATCAACATTTAGCTTTTCTTCCCATATCTGACTTGGGTCTCCTTATCCTTTGAGCTCCCAGGAAGCAGAGTCCAGTTAGCATAATATGGCTGACAGCCTTAAAGATGTAAATCCCCACTATTGGCTGTTGCTCACACTGGTGAACTCATACAGTAAATTGTAATTGCGCTCTAATCGGTCTCCAGTGTTTAAATTCACAATTATTTTTGATTAGGAGATGTTTACAGCAAGAGGAGAACCCAGGAAGCCTGACAAAGTAAGGTAATGTATTATTCACATAAGCCTAAACAATTAAAAATGCTCTCAAAATAATTCACAACTAGATATTCACGCAAAGCTAGTTGTTCCCAGAATGGTAATCAGTTGTTAGCATAAGAAGACAGGAAAGGAAACGTGAAAATTAAAGTTCCATTTTGGCAACCCAGGACATTTCTCAGAGGTGAAATTCTATACGTAGCTCTGTTATATATGGAGGCTGGGGAGCGTTGTGGGAAACTGTTGATATTTTTGATGTTCTTTGTGTTTTTGTTAGTGTTTCATCCCTTTTGAGTTCCATTTTGAGTGACAAACTACAGTGATTTCTGGGACACAGTTTTCCAGCAACCAAAATGCTTGTCCCCTATTACTGATGCCAATATAAGCTCTTAGCAGTATCATGTTACTAAAAAAAAAAAAAAAAAAAAAAAAAAAAGGAGAGAAAATGGAGAAAGACTGAGACAAAAAGAGATGGAGACAGAAAGATACAGAGAGGAGAAACTGCAAGTATCAGAGAGAAAGGCAGAAGAGAGAGGAGAGAGAGACAGAGAGATAAGAAAAAGAAAAAAGAGAAAAAGGAGAGCAAATCAGAGAGGTACACAGAGACATACATACACACACAGAGAGAGACAGAGGCAGAGACAGAGACAGAGAGACAGAGACAGAGGAGAGACCAAGACACACACAGAGTCAGACATACAGCAGAGAGAGAGAGGAGAGACAAAGACATACACACACAGAGACAGAGAGACAGAGAATCAGAGAGTCAGAGAGACAGAGAATCAGAGAGACAGAGAGAGATACACATACAGAGAAACAGACAGATACAAAGAGAAACAGAGACAGAGACAAAGATACCAAGACAGATAGAGATGAGGCAGAGACAGAGAGACAAAAACAAAGAGACAGAGAGATTAATGATCTTTGGTACTTTAGTGGAACCTGAGTGACTTCAGGGACACTTGGAGCATAATGGAGACAATCCTGGGTTGAGAGTCAGGAGATTTGGTGTCAGTGGCTTTGTGACTCTTAACAAACTGCTTTTCTTCTCTAGAACTCAGTTTCTAGAACTTTTAAATAAATATATGTTTATTTATTTATTTTTATTATTTTATATTTATATAATTTTATACACACGCACACACACACATATATAAATGAAAAATAAAGAGCCAGTGTTTGTAGAATGGTGGGGAAAATACTAATTTTGCTTCAGAGGACCTGTGGGATCTTTGACAAGTCATTTTAATCTTCCCAGGCCTCAGTTTCCTGATCTGACCAGTGAAGGTATTGGACTCTGGGGTCCCTTCTGTCTCTAGAATTGTGGTCCTTTCTAGTTCTAATTCTGTGTGTTTGTGTTAATCTGTTTAGAGAATAATAGGGATAGGTCATTTCCTGGGGCAGAAGAGAGAAGTTCACCGAAGGACATTATGCTCATGAATCCCTTCACCAGGTAGTGAAAGTCACCTTCCCACAGTCATATTGCATTTCAGACATCAACGCATTACCAGTAGTAAACCCTAAGGCATTCATATTCTGCCTCTGTCATTGACTTGGGGACATTCTTATGCCTTAATTTTCCCCTTTGTAAAATCAGAGAATTAAACTAAATGTCATCTAAAATCACTTCCAGCTCTAGATTTATAATCCTACTAAGACTAAGATTAGAGACTGCCATTTCCAAAGACTGGTGGGTGCTCCAGATCTAAGACTAAACTAAACTAAGCATAAACATGACTATCCTGAGGCAGTTTGGTGGCAAGTGAATAGAAAGAATCATTAGTAAGAAATGAAAACTTGAATTCAAGTCCTGCTTTAGACACTTAGTAGCTGTGTGAACCAGGACAAATCACCTAACCTCTCTCTTCCTCAGTTTCCTCATCTTCAAAATGAAGATAATAATAGTGCTTATATTATAGGCTTGTTTTGAGAATCAAATGAAATAAGATCTGTAAAGTGCTTGGCAAATTTTAAAGTACTATATAAAGACTAACTGTTATTATGAGACAGCTATCTAGGATGTAGGAAGAATAAGAAGAGGATTCCAAAAAGGATATTTTTTAATTTGGCATAACAATAATAATAACATCTTACTATGTGTAGATACTATACTAAGTGCTTTACAACAACCCTGAAACATAAATGCTATTATAATTATCACCATTCTATAAATGAGGAAGCTGAAGCAAGCAAGATTAAATGACTTACTGAGGATCACCTAGCTAATAAGTGTCTGAGGCCAGATTTGAACTCAGGTTTTCCTGACTTCATGCCCAGTTCCCTAACCACTGCGCCATTTAACTGACATCTTCTTTCTATGTTAGGATCATAAAACATAGCCTCAAGCAGAAAATCATGACAACTTGACAAGCAAGATTTTTCAAGCCACGTTTTACAGCAACATTTATGGGGCCTTTAGTCTCCCTGGACCTTCTGTCAAATATGGGTGGAATTAGCTTTCAAAAGTGACTGGTGTGAGCAGCATCTGAAATGGCTGCTGGTGACACCCATCTACTCAGTTTGGATCAATTTAATACATATTGACTAAGCATCCTTTAAGTGCTCCTAACTGTGCCAGGCTACATGGAAGTAGAAATGGACACTCTAAGCTTGAAGTTTCTCCAGTACATAGATTTTAAAATTTTCTATTTCTATGTCCTCCATTTTTTCTCTATTCTTTCTTTCTCCTCTTCTCTTTTTCATCTTTTGTCCCATACTAAAGGTGGAAGGAACCACATTATTTCCATCATATGTCTGGTGGCAACCCAGTCTAGATTTTTCTAGGACAGTATTAATTTTAAATATTCTTCCCAAGGTGACAACAGTAAATAGAGTCCCAGGTCTGGGGTCAGAAAAACCAGAATTCAAATCTGACCTCAGATACTGATTAGTTGTCAGTGACCTTGACCTCGGCTGGTCATTTAACCCCTGCCTAAAAATGGAGAAGGAAATAGCAAACCACTCCAATATCTTTGTCAAGAAATCCCCATAAGCAGCTAGGTCATTAAAAATTGGGCATGACTAAGCAATAACAACTCTACCATCCATCTCTGTGGTGAGCCAGCATAATGGTGGAACTGGGAATGCATGAGTTAGCTAGGACATTAGCTAGGACAATTTCTTGCAAGGAAATTGTGGCCCAGATCTGGGGCAGTTTGGGTTGATTTTACCATCAGATGGATTGATCTGAGATTCAGCTATAGATTGCAAGAATATAAAAGCAGTTTTAAGGGCTTAGTTAGAGAGCTATTTCTATCTACCATGGCATCTAGCTGCCTTGGATGTTGGGGTAGAATTTTAGGAAAGACAATGACAAGGGAGAGCACATCCAGAAGAAGGTGAACCTCCATGGTTAGGGCCCTGTGGACCATGCCATTCAAGGGTTGGTTTAAAGAACTCAGATTATATAGTTTAGAGAAGAGAAAATTTAGGTGGAAATAAAATTATCCTGGCTTCAAAGTGGGCTATTTTATGTCCTGTAGAAGAAAGATTCAAGTTGCTCTGCTCCCAATGAGGAAAAGTAGGAAAAATGGAAGATGTAGTGACATAAGGGAGCATTCTGGAAAACTTTCTCATAATTACCTTAAAATGGTGGAAGGAAGTTCCTTCTAACTGAAGATTTTTAACTAAGAATTGGAATTCAATTCCAGCAATGTTGTAGAAAGGATTCCCTTTCTAGTCTGGATGAGATAATCTCTCAGGTTTCTGACAGTTCTGATATTCTGTGATTCTAGAATACTGAAGTCACAAATAATTGAGAATAATAAAATATAGAGACTCACAGGCTGGAGAAAACTCAAATTATTTTCCCAGAAACATATTAGCCTGTATTAGATATACTAGAGCTATACACATAGCTATAGTGTGGGACACAAAGCTATTGCTTTAGACTAATAGTCAAAGCAATTAATTGTACTACTGATAACAGCTTGTGTTTTTATAGCATTGTAGAATTTATAGGAATCATTTTTCAATTCAATTCATGAAGCACTTAATAATAATAGCTACCAATTTATAGTTTTCTAAAAATTATAAAGTGTTTTATAAATATAATTTGATTCTATTTCCCAACCTTAAGAAACAGATGCTATAGGTCCCCATTTTACAGATACAGAAACTGAGGCAAACAGAGTTTGAGTGATTTATCTATGCTTACATAACAAAATGAGTATCTGAAGTAAGATTTGAACTCAGGTCTTTCTCCCAGTTCAGTGTTCTACCCACCACATCACCTAGCTGCCTGTATATTAAATGCCTAGTGTGAGTCAGGTATCACATTAGATCTTGGGGAAAACAAAGACAAAAAAAATAAAAATAAAAATAGCCACTGCCCTCAAGAAACTTATATTCTATTTCAGGGAGACAACATGCACTCAGATAACAAAATATATATAAAGTAGTGTCAATGAAGGATGGGGTAGGGGGGAAGAGAATAAAGGACGATAACTAAAATAAAGGAAGACAAAAGACCTCCTACAAGACAAAGAGCTTCACCTGAAAATTAGGGGCTCCAAGGGGCAGAGGTGAGGGGATGCATTCTGAGGCAAAGCCGATTGATCATGTCCTAGTTTCTGGTTCCTAAAATATGTTCACTCTCTCCCGCAGCCTGAACCAGTTCAGTAGCATCTCCCTCAGACACTCACCCTTTGCTGTGATCATAGGGACAGCCTCTATCCTTCAGGCTTTTGTTCTATTCAATTCAACGTGATACTTTCCAGTAGGGGATAGAAAGAGACACCAGGGTGATCTGTTTTCCATAGAAAACCAGGCTAAAAGGCAGAGATGATAGGAACTAAGTCTGTTTTTAAGAGGCAGAAAGATGAGTTTAGCATCTGGAAGACTTACCTAGTTTAAAACATTGACGCAGTGAGTCGTGAGTCCCAGAAATCTAAGTGTGTGCTTTCCTTGGTTTATGTACTTACAGATGTAGGCTACCTGACTATAGAACTCAAAGTGGCTCTTAGTCTGTTTATCACAAAGTGAGTTAAATGATGATCCAAGTACTTACTTCTTTGAATGATTTCCTTGAAGCTAACAGGCTTAGGGATTTTCTAAAGGAAATAGGTTTTCCATTATGTGAATAACAGGTATTTGAAGAGAGCTCCTCTGGTCCTTTGTTATTTGAGATATAATTGAACTAACCAGTCTTTTTATATGGGTAACCTTGAGCTGCCTCTTCGTGGCCTCCACCTGCTAGTTCAGTTTCAAAAGACTGTCTGATGAAACCAGCTCCTCATGAGAGAACAGCATCCCCGACCTAGGGCAGCTGTTAACAACGGGAATTTGTCTTGAAGCCCAGAAATCTAGGTTGTAACATCCTCATATCACAAAACAAACATTTGTAAATGGACTAATGGCTTTGGATTCTCCAGCACTGGCCTTCCCTATAGTAATGCTCACAGATTGAAGGGGAGTGGGAGCTCCTCTAAGCCAGGCCTCCTGTCAGAGGTGACTCTATCATTGCCAGTTGGGAGACTGTACCCCCAAGGTCCCAGGCAAAATTGAAAATTAATCACTTTGGCCACCTTTTTCCTGCTTTCCTTTTCTATCTCCTGGCTCTCTGTTTCCCAGAAACTTTATGACTCCGGGCTTCCCAAAGTCTGTTACTTAAAGATACTCACGGTGCATACTACAATCTTAAGACTTGTTTTAAAAAGAAAACAATCTGATTGAACTATTTGTGGATGCTGATATCAAACTCTTACAGGAGACATTTCTATTTTAAGAGATGAACTTAATAGTTCAAATGAATCTTAATTGGAAGAATATGGGGGGGAACATATTTTGTCAAAGGGGTTAGGATCTTCCCTCTTGCCTACTCTGAGCCTAAAGCCACCAATTCTATCCTGCTGTAGGATTTTAGACACTATCTCTCCTTGCTCCCAATAGCCAGACTTGAACTATTGTTTTATGAGTTTCTCATCCTTTTATGGAATTATAGGCATTTTGAGCCTAATTGTTGTTGTCATTATTGTTATGCAGTCCTGTCTGAATCTTCATGACCCCATTTGGAGTTTTCTTGGCAGAGATACTAGAGTGATTTGTCATTTCTGTCTCCAGTTCATTTCATATGTGAGGAAACTGAAGCAAATGGTGCTAAGTGACTCACTCAGGGTCACACAGCTAATAAATGTCTGAAGCCAGATTTGAACTCAGGAAGATGAGTTTTCCTGATTCCAGCTAAGTGTTCTATCCACTGCATCACCTAACTGCCTTCTTGAGGGCAGGAATATGTTGTTTCTTATTTTTCATCTCCAAAATCTTCATCTATCTCCTCCACAATTTCCTCAATTCCCTTGATTCCTTCCAATAGCAAAGATCATGTCCTGGATGTTCTGATTCTTTTCATCTCCAAACTTCTGCCCTGTGGCTCCTGCTGTCCTAATTTGTGACTGTCTCTCCTGGACCACTATTTCAGAAAAGTTCCAGCCACACTTCATTTGATTGCTTTCTTTACAGACTGGCCAATCGTCCTTCCATCTTTGTGTACCTTTTCCTTGTATATCTCTCCATCACTACCCCATTCCAGTTTTGGGACTATGAAACCACCACCAAATC
Organism: Sminthopsis crassicaudata; assembly: GCF_048593235.1. Taxonomy (NCBI): domain Eukaryota; kingdom Metazoa; phylum Chordata; class Mammalia; order Dasyuromorphia; family Dasyuridae; genus Sminthopsis; species Sminthopsis crassicaudata. Next base: position 312,210,260 of record NC_133619.1, on the reverse strand, counting down.
AACTCTGTCATTGCTCCTGGGGAGGATGTTTCAAAATGCTCCTGTATGGCTTTTCTTACCATTCTTATAACTTTTCAGAGATAAGTGTCCTTCCCTTTCTATGACTCTCCTATTAACGTTGTTTCCAACATTAGACTGTAAGATCCATGTGATCAGGAACAATTAGTTTTTATATTTATACTCCCAATACTTAGCACTTGACACAGAGTAAACCTTAATAGATGTTTTTTCATTCATTCATTTCTATTTCCAGGGACTGGCATATGGCACTGCATATCTTGGGTTTCTAATAAAGATTTATTAAATGGAAGTAAATTGAATTGAATATTTATTAAATGGAAGTAAATTAAATTGAATATTCAATGAGAGAAAACTATTGCACCAGAGAGGAAAAAATACTTTACTCAAAGTGACAGTGAATCAGAAGAAGAGCCAGATCATGATTCTGGGAGTTCTTGATTTTCGTCCTTACAGTAGTTTAATGCATCCAGACCAATTTAGTAAGAGAGGTTCATGTGAGTTAAACTAGGCTGTGAAATAAGGCAAAAAGTTACTCAGAAAATATTTTGGTTCTCTTCCATTCAGGAGGAAAAACAATAAAAATCTGAAATCTCATTTATTATTATTATTATTTATTGTCTGAACCTATGAATTCATGTATGTCAGATTACTGGTGTCAAATTCCCATCTATCAATACAGATGATCTTAGAGAGAAGCAGCCTGGGCTTGTTCAGAATTACATAGCTAATATGAATTAGAGCCAAGATTTTAATCTCTATCTTCCTTATTCTAAAGCTGACTTTCTGTCTATTATGTCACACTATCTTCCTCTAATTATCTAAGATATTTTCTTTAAAAATCAACAAGGATATATTAAAGCACAGCATAAAAGGTGCTGTGAATATCAATTAAAATAAAATTAAAAACTGTTCCTGCCCTCATATAGTTTATATTCTACATAAATCTGATCAATTGTTTGGGTAAAAACCATTTTTGCAAAGCTGGGTGATCTGGTAGTTTGTTTTGTTTTGTTTTATTTTTTTCTTAAAGGCACCAGTAACTATGAGATCACAAAGAATTGGATGTGACTGAAAATTTATACACTACAGAAAAATTAAACAAGACATCTTTCTCTTGGTGACTCAGCTAGATAGAAAGAACGCTGGGTGAAGATCAGAGGCTCATGAGAGTCTTTCCATTCCAAGCTCATATTTTACAAATAAGGAAACTGAGACTGAGCAATATTAAGTGATTTGCACATGGGCTTGAAATAAACATGATTCTCTGACTCCACATCTGGCATACCACATTACTTCCCAGGAGAAAGAAATCAGGAAGCCTGAGGTTGAGTTTCAAATTTAATTAGTCAATTTGTTTCTTTGCATCCTGGTTCTTTTGTGAAATGGGGAGAGTAGAACCTAAGATGTGAAATTCTAGAGTTCCATGGCTTTTTTTTTTTTTTTTTTTTTTGGTAGGACAAGTAGCAAGAGGTAAGTTCTGGGTCTGAGTTCCAATCTAGACTTGGACACTTAATAGCTATGAGATCGTAGAAAAGTTACTGTCTGCCTTCTCCTCCAACTTGTTTTCCTCAATTTCCTACCTGCCAAGACTGATGTGAGGATCAAACAAGATATTCTTTATAAAGCATTTAGCACAGTGCATAGCAAATAGAAAGCAGTAAGCACTACATTAATTTTGGCTATACTAATTTTTTTATTATTATTAGGCAGTTCTTGTATCACTCAGCAGGCTCCCTGATGTCCTTGTTGTTGGAATAATGAAATGGAAGTAGGTTGGTTGAAAGTCACAACATCTGTTTCTTTGTAGGTGATGGGGTGAGCATCTTGATTTTTGTTAGGAACATGATTTGGAAATCATCTTCACGCAGCTCTCAGTATAGAACTCATGACACTGTGGCAAGGGAGTGTGAGATGCAATCCAGGATCTTTTTTATCTAAAAAGACCTTTAGGTTGGTTTGGAAAACAGAAAAGCTCTTAGGATTTTAGATTTTGATATCATTTTGTCTAATCATTTTGCAAAAGAAGAAAACAAATCCTCAGAAACAAAGTAACTTTCCTAAGATTTCAAAGGGATGATTGTGAAGCCCCTGACCAATCTGATGAGTCCTGCAATCAAATTGATGAGATTACAGGAAGTCGATGGGAATTTGATCATGGTCTAGAATTGACTCTTTGCTGAGTGGACAGAGTGAACTCTCATGAATTTCAAGGGAGTGGGATTGTCTCCAAGATAACTGGCATTTGAGAGTGGGTAATGGAGTAGGGGAAGTAGACTCTTTTAAAAAGTGTTGTCTCTCTCTCATAGTCTATAAAAATAAAAACCAAAATGAATTGTAAGTCCCTTTCCCATCCTTGTCCAACTTTTCCTCCCCTATTTCTTTAGTTACTTTTTTCCTCTCTTAAGAGGAAGAACTTTTCCTTGCAGAACTCAGAAAGGCAGATCTGACTTCTCACAATAGCAATTAATTAATAACTATAATAGTTATTATATAATATTGTTATAATTATTATGTTACATAATTAATATTTTAATAAATAATTGTAATTATGTGTCATGTGATATATATCATATATTACATATATACATACATTATGCAACATATGTTACATATTATATATTATATAATAGTTATAACATCTATATAGCCCCTATTCTGTTCCAAGTACTTAAGAAATATTTCATTTGAAATTCACAGCAACCTTGGAAGATAAGTACTATTATTATCCCCATTTTACAGTTAAGGAAATTGAGGCAAATAGAAATTATGTGACTTGCTAGGGTTTGTGTGTGAGTCTAATTTTAGCTTCCTGGTTCCAGGCCCAGAACTCTATACATAGAGCAGAAGAAACATCTGGCAAAGGCAGATATGCACGTATCCACTCAGATTGAGAAGATGGAACATGGATAATAATTGTAAACAGGAATGATTTTGAATTCCCTCTCAATCAATTCACAATTAATATGTGCCAGGTACTCTGTTAGGTGTTAGGGATACAAGTACAAAAAATGAAACCATACAGGGAACCACTAGTTTTGAGATTTGCCTTGTGAGTAACCCCAAGTTTAAGAGTTCTAGAGTTAAATTATCCAGTAACTTGCTTCTTAGAGCAAGATTTCCTTAACATTGTGTTTCTTGGAAATAGAAGATTGCAAACAAGGAATTACCTTGAGGTTAGAGCTTAGAAAGTAGAACAGGAGATCTGGAACTTACCAACCTTCTCTCCATTATCATGCTTCAAATGGCCATTTCAAGTTTTCTGCATCTGTTCATGTGTTTTATATTTCAGGTGAGTGAAATAAAAATCATCCCACACCATATCTCCTCAGGGCAGCTAGAGGATCTTTAGGGGCATTTGGGGACCTTTGAACCCATATTTCAGGAAACCTAGATCTGAGCTCTTTCATAATCATATAAGATTTTATTGGTGCAATTATAGCCAGGTGGGCAATGAGGAGAAACTAACCTTTGTGCTATAAGACCCCCAGCCTCCTCTCAGAATGGAAGTCCATTATGCTATACTCTAATCTAGAAGTCCAAGAGATAAAGTGGAGGGAAAAAAAATGGTCAGCTTACTTTTATAGATCCCATGAGAAAATGAGAGCTCTCCTCTCCCCCCCACTCCACCACCTTTTCTGGCTTATCTTTTCTTTCTTAAGAAAGCCCGGGTTACTGGGAAGCCCCCAGGCAAAGGAATTCTCTGTATGTCCTTAGTCATCTACCTTTGTGAGAAGTACCTTTCTGAAGTCTTGCCATATCATCTTAAATTGATTGAGGAACTTGTTCTATTGATCAAGGGCTCCTCAGATTAATCCTAACCCCTTCCTTACATATGCATAAGGACACAAGTAGGAATAAAATTGGGGGTGGGGCATGGTATCCTACATTGGGGAGAGAAGCATTCATATCAGATTAATATTGTATTTCCTTCTAAAGAGGATCATAGAAAACTTTGAAAGTATTTATGAGAGAGACAAAAAAATGATCTAGTGACTGAAGAATAAGACTTTGAAACACTAAATAAATAAGAATTGTTCATCCTGGAGAAGCTGAAGGGTGATTTAATGATTTATTTTTAAATAGAAGTCTCACATACAAAATGTTGGCCAGCTGTTCTTCTACATGGAGGATAGGACAAGAGGAATAAATTTAAATTCTAGCAAAAAGGATTTCAGTTATATACAGGGTCACATTTCTTGAGAACAAGAGTTACTAAATATTCAATTCAATGAGCTTTATTAAGTGACAACTACATGCAAAACATCCATCATAGATGTTGAGGATACAACAACAAAAATGAAATGGGCTCTTTCCTCAAGGATCTTAGTCTGCCAAATCGTGAATATTGAAATAATTTTAATGGACTTCCAGCAAAGATAGCAAAATTTCCTGTGGTGCTCTTAAGGAAAAGGATAGAAATTGCTCTTCACCAAGGCAGTTTAAATATGATCCTATTTGCAGGGAAGAAAGTATACTATATCTGTGATTTCCAGAATGGAGCTTTTAGTCCTCTGGCCTAACTCCAAAGGAAATGTGTTCAATCAGCACTGTCCCTCTAATGGTCAGTCATGGACTTGTCTGTAATACAAACTCATCATTGCTTTTACTCATAACAGTTTACCATTAGACTCCTCCCACAGCTGTCCTCCTGTGTGCTGTGCATCAAAACTCCCTTTTTCCTCCTCCCTATCTCCCACCTCCAACCCCATCATACACATGCGCACAGGCACGCAAGCACACACACACACACACACACACACACACCTCCTGGACTATATTAACCCAATCATGGCCTAAACACAGCAGTTGAGCAGATAAAAATCTCTCCACATCTCTCCCTCACCCTCATTCCTCAGCATTCCACACAAAGCCCCCAGTTCACTCTGAGCTACTGCAGGAGCTCAGTGGAGCAGGTTGTATGCTCCAGGATAATGACCAGAGAGTACCACCATTCCACAATTTCTTTCCTTTCTTCCTTCCTTCCTTCCTCCTTTCCCCCCTTCTTCCTTCCTCCTTTCCCCCCTTCTTTTTTCCTTCCTTCCTTCCTTCCTTCCTTCCTTCCTTCCTTCCTTCCTTCCTTCCTTCCTTCCTTCCTTCCTTCCTTCTTTTCTGTCTTTTTTTCTTCTCTTGTGATCTGCATTGCAGATCTCATAATATCACCCTTCTCCTCAAATCCATCCTTCTCTCCCAGGCTTCCACATTTCCCTATAAGGTATCACCAGACTCAAGTCTTCCAGGTTTGACAACTTCTTTTTATCCCCACTCCTTACTCATTTGAAACTATTCTTTTAAAAGTTACTGGTTATTTTTTAGTTGCCAAAATTGATGATCTTTTCCCCATTCATATCCTTCATAACTTCTCTATAGACTTGGTCACTGTGGTTCTCCTCTTCCTGCATACTTTTTCTCTCAACTCTAGGTTGTCAAAAATAAAACAAAACAAAGCAAACAATGTAAATGTATAGACTAGAAAGATTATTATGTCTTTAAATTTGGAAATAATCATAATGTTATTTAGTTGCATTCAACTCTTTGTGACCCCATTTGGGTTTTTCTTGGCAAAGACACTGGAGTGGTTCCTTCTCTAGTTCATGAAGAAACTGAGGCAAACATGATTAAGTAGATTCGGCCAAGCTTATACAGATAATAAGTATTTGAGGCTGGATGGGAACTAAGGAAGAAGAAGTCATCCTGACTTCAAGCCCAATACACTAGCTATTCATTTTATTATGATAACAACAGCAAAAAATGACAGGAAAAGATAATGATGAATATTGGAGGGGATGTGGAAAAACTAGGACATTGATACATTGTTGGTGGAGTTGGGAACGGATCCAACCATTCTGGAAAGCAATTTGGAAATATGCTCAAAAAGTTATCAAACTGTGCATACCCTTTGATCCAGCAGTGTTACTACTGGGCTTATATCCCAAAGTGATATTAAAGGAGGAGAGAGGACCGGTATATGCAAAAATGTTTGTGGCAGCCCTTTTTGTAGTAGCAAGAAACTGGAAACTGAGTGAATGCCCATCAGTTGGAGAATGGCTAAATAAATTATGGTATATGAGTGTTATGGAATATTATTGTTCTATAAGAAATGACCAGCAGGGTGATTTCAGAGGCCTGGAGAGATTCACATGAACTGATGCTAAGTGATATAGGAGATCATTGTACACAGTAATATCAATATTAATGATGATCAATTCTGATGGATATGGCTCTCTTCAACAATGAGATGATTCAGACCAGTTCCAATTGTTCAGTGATGAAGAGAGCCATCTACACACAGAGAGGACCATGGGAACTGAATGTGGTTCACAAAATATCATTTTCATTCTTTTTGTTGTTGCTTGCTTGCATTTTATTTTGCTCCTTTTTATTAGTTTGATTTGATTTTTCTTGTGCAGCACCATAATTGTATAAATATGTATTCATACATTATATTTAATATATATTTCTATCATGTTTAACATATATTGGAGTACTTGCCATCTAGGGGAGGGTGTGGGACAAGGGAGGGAAAATTGGAACACAAAGTTTTGCAAGGGCTAATATTGAAGAATTGTCCATGCATATGTTTTGAAAAATAAAAAGCTTTATTAAAAATTTTTTAAATGATAATGATAGCAATAAAGAATTTTCTAACCTGTTTTTAAATTTTCCAAATAAAGAATTTTAGTAGATTTTGAATCCATTTGTTAATAATATAAAAATCAATACCTTTTAGTTAATGTGCAAGAAAACTGGAATGATATCAGGGAAGATAGAAATTTACAACCAAATTTTAACAAAAACCTTTTCATAATTAGGAATATGAGAATAATGGTTTAGTACATGCAGATTCCATTAGAGCCTATATGTCTCTGTGAAGAATCATTTTCAGATATGTTAATTAAAATCAAGTATTGAAATAAACTCAACTTTGAACCCAACCCTCAAACTATTGTATCGTGAAGTATCCAAACAAGATATCCAAACAAAGAAATTAGAGACTGGACTGGAAATTGCATTAGTAGTGAGAAATTCCAAGCGAGGAAATTGTATTTATCACATTTGCACCTTTTCTGCAATTTTCAGTTATAGAGAATTGTGCATTGAGAAGTTAAGTGACTTAGCCAGAATCACAGAGCTTTTATTATGCACAGAATTATAATGATACTACTGTATGTATATAATTTATAAATAAGTAAACAAACATATTTGGGAGAATTTTTCTTAACTGATGTACCTGATCAAAAACTGTCAAGTCTATTGGATTCTAATTATGGACTTCTGGGCTTCTTTTTATGCCTAAATAATATGATTATTTTTCTTTTAACCAACTTTCCCCAGTAGAATATTACTAAGTTTACTATTTTAAAACTATATTAGCTTAAGCTATTAATTACTGTTGCTTCTTAGTGATTCATTTATGATAATGAATTCACTAATGTATTGTACTTGTGCCCTCAGGCATCTCTGAGAAAGAGGGATACAGTTTAAAAAATTCAACAAATATAAATAACACACAGTAACTGTCCAAGCAACACCATTTAACTGTTCCATTCATGAATTACAATATTTCAATTCCATTAACTTAAAAGGATTAGCTTCCAAGGGATTGTTCTGTTCTGATCCTATTTCATGTTAATTACTTGTAGCAATAGCAATAACATCCTGTATTTTTATAGCATCTTTCATCCTAGGACATCCATTCCCGGCATAAACAAGACTCGACTAGAGAACGAGAGTTCTTTAGTATGTGAGAGTATGTGAGGGGCTTGCCCCTCATTATGTGCCTGAGACTAACTCTCAACAAAAGTGAGAAGCAAGGAAAGTACCACCGTGGTATCACCTTAGAAACAGTCACATATGACTCTATGTGACCTTCTGTACGAGTTCGTGGGATTTTCTTGGCAAAGATACTGGAGCGCTTTGCCATTTCTTTCTCCAGTGTGTCCCCATTTTACAGAATAGAAACTGAGACAAATATGCATTAAGAGTATTAATGATGCTTACGGATATATTTATGGGGTTACATTCCCCACCCAGCACCATTCCATCAAGATGTGTGCACTATAACTGGGGGTTTTCTGGAGACAGTGATTTCACTCAAATGAATGCCTCTGCTAGTAGGATTTCAGACTCCTTGACAGGATGATAGGGGAGATATTTTGTGGGACAAGAGGGCCCTTAGGGGCGGGCATTTGCTCTGTTGACATAATGGAAAGAACAGTGAATTTGGAATTTAAAAAACAAAAGCTCAAATTCTGGTTTGACCAGGTCTGAACAGGTCATTTAAATTATCTGAATCTCAGTTTCGGTACTTACAATAATTAATTACCCACAGGATTGTTGTTAGGAAATTGCTTTGTAAGTAAAAATTGTTAACCATGATTGTTCCCGTGCTTTATTTTTCTGCCTCATTCATGTTATTCCATGATCAAGGAATCTTTGTGATATTCAGCCTGGTCTAATGCAAAGAACATCTGAGCTAGAGTCAGGGGATTTGGGTTCAAGTCTCAATTTTATTACTTCCTAATTATAAATGACCTTGAGCAAAATGCAATCTACCTGAGATGTAGTTTCTTCATCTATAAAATGAGGTGCTTGGAAATTATAGCTAATGAGACACTGAGGTATTATTAAGAAGCCAATAGGTAGATGGGAAAAGAAATGGAAAACTACTCAGAAATATTAAAGACATAGAAACCTTGATTTGGCCCTCAGCCCTCAGCCCTCACTAGGAAATCTCTTGCTCTCAGTAGACTAACTTCATTCGGAAGACTTAGGTGATTGACTGTTTAGGGCCACACGATTTATTAAAACACAGTAAAATGAATAACTGTGAAAGAGCTGTCACATAGCAAACCTGCTCAGAAGCTGTCTCATTGCGAGACTAAAAAAAAAAAAAAATGCCACAAAATGCTGTGAAACAATTATTTCATCCAATTAACTTTCTTGGAGACCCTTCCAACCAATTTCATCATTGCAGGCTATAGGGAGAAAAATTAGTAGAAGTTGTTGAATGACAGAAGTCCATCTGGATCAGCTCTAAAAACTGAAAAGTGGAAAAGGGGAGAGTTTCCTTACATGATCTCATTAGGATGCTGTTGTGAATGGGTTTGACTCTTAGTCCTATTCTGCTGGCCCTTCACCATCCCCTGGTATCCTAGTCCCAAGTCAACTCTAGGCTCTGAGTTTGCCTCTATTGCTCTTCGGGAACTGTTCAAGTCCTCTCTTCACTTCCCAGCTCAGGCTAGGTAGCAATAGCCAAAGCAAGCAGGCAGCAAGTACTTTCAGAATACCTGCCCCTGAGAGCCATGGCTGCCTTGGGAACCTTTCTGGCTACTTGGAAAGTATATAACAGAATAGCAGATCAGAATTCTCTTCAAGAGTAAGAGAAGAAAAAAACTTGAGGATGTTGGGAAATGTACATCTGTCTGTTTCCTATGTACTTTTCCCATTGTTTTGCTATTCTATTTCCCCAAGTTAACTCCTTAGAGACATTACGAACATCCATGACACTCTGTATAGTGCTATTTTACTGTTTCCATTATTCCTGTGGTGTTTTTTTAAAAATTTATCAGCCAAGAAAATGATGGGTAACAATAAATGTTATACCATTCCAGAACTCTCATTGTCAACTGATGGTGCAATATTATTTGCAAGTATTTGAGAAAGTGTAAGTGCCTCATGGTACTGTACTCTTTTTGGAAAGTGTCTGGTTAGATAATTGGTCTAGTTAATTCAATTAAACAAAAATATATAAAGTTCCCACTATATGCCCAGTTCTAGAATAGGATAGGTAGAGAATATAAAAAAGAGGAAAACAATGGCCTCTACCCTCAGTGATATAGAGACATAAGACATGAGCACAAGTAACCAAGGTACAAAATACAATATTTAAAAAGTCAACAAGAGATATATAAAGTCCTGTGGAAGTTTTTGAAATGCCTTTCATAAATAAAATCATGAGGAAAACCACAGTTGGATTATTTAGAGTTTTTAAATCATTTACACTGACATTTCTCTTCATTAATATCCTCAACTGAATCCCAAACATTTGGAATGAAGAAAACCGGAAGTGAGGGGGAGGTGACAAGTGACAAATGATATGTTTTCAAATATTCGAAAGTAGCTTGGAGAAGAAGGATTAGATATGTTTTGTGTGCATTTCTGGGTGGCAAAATATGACAAAAGAGGAGAAGATAAGGAGGTAGATTTCAATTCAACTTGGAGAAATAATTATCTTATAATTAGAGTTGTATAAAAATGGAATGGACTCAAAAATGTTTTGGGAAATGTTTAACAAGTAGTTATCAAAAAAAAAAAAATGTACCTTTAAGTTTAATCAGCTTTTCACCACTACTTTCTTCAGTCTACAAATCAATAAAATAATAAATCAAGTTCTGATTTATGTTTGTTGACTTCAGAAGTATAAATGCTCACACTGAAAATTAAACGATTAACTCTCAGAAATCTGTTGAGGTCCAGCACACCCCAAGAACTGTTCTTGGGAGTAGCAAAAACTGTCTTAGAACACTAAGTGGAGCAGGAGATAGAATGCTGGGTCTGGAGTCTGATCTTCCTGAGTTCGAATCTGGCCTCAGACACTTCTTAGCTCTGTGACCCTGGGTAAATCGCTTAACCCTGTTTACCTCAAGGTTTCCTCATCTATAAAATGATTTGGAGAAGGAAATGCAAACCACTTCAATATCTTTGCAAGATAATGGCAAATGAGGTCATGAAGAGTCACATACAAGTGAAGAACAACTGATGACTAAACATACTAGATAACACCAGGGATATTTAAGGAAGAGGCTGAATGAACACTTATTGAAAATATTGGTGAGTAATCATTAGATGACCTCAGTGGTCCTTTGCAATTTCAATACACCATGATTTTCTATGACTTGTTGATTTCTTAAGGTTCCATAAATTCTATAATTATATCAAGGGAATAAATTCATAACTTGGTATGAGGTTCTAGAAGGGAAAAATTCCTTTTTCATATGTGTATATTCTTTATAAGACAATCAGCCTCATCAATTTAGTATTTACTATTTGTAGAGCTCTTTAGGAAGTGCTGGGAGGAATTTGGTTCTGATTTTTGTTTCTTATTTGTTTGATTTTGATTTTTTATGACAGGGAACTATCACTCTCTCTACTGAGGCAGTAAGTATTTTGTGTGTGATTTAATACTTTGTAGAGTTGCTTGGGGCAATGAAAGGTTAACTGATGTATCCCATTTTCACAAAAGTAGTGTATCAGAGGAAGCCCTTGAAACCAAGTTTTCTTGGCTTGAATGCTTACCCCCTAACTACCATGCCATGCAGCCTGTAAAGAGGTACAAAGGAAGTAACAAACATGTCATTGACATTAAAAAAATAAGAGTAATTGAAAGGAGAAACTCCAACACTCTCTCTCTCTTCCTCTCTTCCTCCTCTTCCTCCTCTCTCTCTTCCCTTCTCCTCCTCCTCCTTTCTCCTCCTCCTCCTCTTCCTCCATTTATTTTCTTCCTGATCCTCCTTTTCCTCCTCCTCCTTATCCTCCATCTCCTCCTCTTCCTCCATCTTCTCTTCCTCCTATTCCATCTTTTCCTCCTTCTCCATCTCTTTGCCTCCTCCTCCTCCTCCATCTCTTTCTCCATCTCTTCCTCCTCCTCCTCCATCTTCTCCTTCTCATCTATCTCCTTCATCTCTTCTTCCATTTCCTCCTCCATTTGTTCCTCCTCCTCCTCGTCCTTCCTTCCTTCCTTCCTTCCTTCCTTCCTTCCTTCCTTCCTTCCTTCCTTCCTTCCTTCCTTCCTTCCTTCCTTCCTTCCTTCCTTCCTTCCTTCCTTCCTTCCTTCCTTCCTTCCTTCCTCTTTGATACAATATAACAGAATTCTCTTAACATAACACCTAAAAAGTATACAGTGTTTATTTTGAAGCAATGTTTGTTTTAATTCCTTCATTCAAAATAAATTAGACTTGTACTTTCAGTTACCCATGGTTACATACCCTACAGCTAAACGTCTTATTATAATTATAGGGTTGGACTCTGAGAAAAGGATTAAGGTTTATATTTCCACCCATCAGACAGCAGATATTTAGGCTCAATACTTGGAGCCTTTCCATTTAGCTCCAACAAGGCAATTGAAGCCTGCAACGGAGAGGCCAGTTTCACAAGTAAAAAATAATAGTAATTCGGACAAATGAACATATTCCTTTTCTGGGACATATCACTATTGATTTTTTTGTGTTGTAAAGACAAGTTTGTAATTTTCTGTTTGATGTTAGCTCTGCCTGCTTCTGATACAAAAATCAAATGATGAGAAAAATGGACGATTTCAACTCCGCATCTTTTTCTTGTAAGGGTTGGGTTGTTTTGGTGGGGGAGGGAGAATTGAGTACTGGATTTAACTATTTAAGTTTCTTTTTACAGATATATTAAAGAAGACTTTGATACTCTTTTTTCACTTCTTTTTTCTTATTTAATTGTGTGATACAAGCTATTGTCACTCAAGTAAGAGGGGAAAAGGCAAGTGACATCTGTCTGCATTTCCTTTAGGACATAAGGTCCTTAGGCAAAGACTTTGTCACAGTTTTACTCCCTAGTGGGCAGTGATGACAGCAAAATATTCTGCCTTTAATTAGTCACTTCATTAACTTCCTTGGAACCAAGATGATATCCACTGGCCCAATTCAAAGGAATCTCCTTTGCCCTCCCTGCACAAAGATTAGCAATGCACTGAAAATGTTCTCGTTTTCAGAAACAGATACAACTTGCAAAGCCCACTGGGAATATCCACATTAGCACAGTTACCTTTAGTTTTCACACTCCATTTACTTCAGAGGTCTCAAATGTAGCCCTTGTTGCCTTCTTTAAGGTGTATTGCTTGGGGTGCAGACAATCAGATAAGAAATATGGAAATCTGACATTAGAGGAGGAACAGAAGTTCTGAGGTCTAGTTATTAATACCCAAGAGCTTCTGGGCTCATTACATACATTCCACATGAAAGATATCCATCTCAGAAAAGGGCAGGATTGTTCAAGAAACTTCAACCAATTCACAGTTCATCCATCAGTAGAAATTCAAATTAATTTCTCAAGCAAATAATTTCTAATTAAAATTTCAAGTTTTCTCATGGGGTACTTATGACATATGCATTTATCAGCGTCCAGTGGACCACTCAATAGTTCTTAGGACAAGCCCAATTAAAAGCTTATACTGGAAGGCAGGCTTAACTTTTCATACTTCTCCGAGCTGTTGTTTTATGACTTGCAGGGAGTCAGTTTCTGCCTCTGATTGTCTTTTAATTATATAAAAGTGATTTCATAAGGAGGTCAGGCTTAGAGAGTAGGGATGGGGTTTGATTTTTCTTGCCTGATTTTTCTAATGTGAATAATGTGAAATACCATCCATATTCAAGTCACCAGAGAAACCAGAATGAAGAGAAAGACTTGCTTGCTGCTAGCCCTGGAAACAATCCATGTATTTTTCTCCTCCACACCCATTGGAGAAGTTCTTTGATTATATCATGTCTAAATGGTTTATATATTAGAAATATAACAGCCTAGTCAAATAAGGGCCTTTCCCCTAGACACAGAAACAGAATGAGGAATAACCCCTGTGTGCAACCAGTGCTTACAAAAGGAAGTTTGACAATTCCAGTTTATAGCCCTATCTACCTTTCTCATGACTGGAATATTCAAAGATGGTTAGAATTTTAACTTTCTAAATAGTACATTTGCAAAGCTGCAAAATAGTGTGCTTTGTTCTCCCAGGTATAAACTGTATACTCCCAACATTTAGGAGTTATTCAGGACTGTCTTCAATCCTAGAACCTTCTGGACAGCTTCTGGAAGATTTGAAAAGAATGGTAACATATCTGAGATCCCACCTTCTTAAAAACTGTGATTTAAAACCCCATTTGGGGGTCTCATAACTGAATGTGAGTGTGGAAAAGTTATGATCTATTGTCAGATGTTTGATTTGTATATCTATTTGATATACCTATGTACCCAGAGTTATCTAAAAATTTCTCTGGTGAAAAGGGGTTGTGAGTGGAAAAATTTTAAGAAGTCCTACAATTTCAATAAACTTGGATGGAAAATGTCATTTGCATCCAAAGAGAGAACTATGGAGACAGAATGTGGATCGAAGTATACTATTTTCACATTTTTGTTTGTTTTTTTTCTCATTTTTTTTTCATTTTGATCTAACTTTTCTTGCACAACATGACAAATACAGAAATATGTTTAAAAGAATTGCCCATGTTTAACCTGTATCAGATTGCTTACTGTCTTGAGGAGGAGAAAGGTAAGAGAGGGAAGGAGAAAAATTTAGAACACAAAGCCTTATAAAAATGAATATTGTTGAAGACTACCTTTACATGTATTTGGAAAAATAAAATGCTATTAAAAATTTAAAAAGAAAAGTCCTGCTCTAAATTATGACAAAGGGGAATACTCGTGGTGATGTTGCAGATTGACAAATGATCTTGCTATATCTTTCATTTTAATATCAATAAATTATGTCTAGAGAGGCAACTTGATAGAATGGATAGAGTGCTAAGTTCAGAGTCAAGAATTTTTCTTTGATATTCACTAAGTCACTTAATTTCTTTGTACCCTAGGAAAATCTTTAGGAGTTTTTTATTAGGCATAGACTCCTGTAGATCTCTGTTGGTAGAGGACTTCTCACATTGGACATTTATCTCATGTGATATGTAAACCTACATGAGTACCTCATGAACAGATTCAGTGTTTTTCTGCTTTGGATCAAAATGTTGAACATAACACATCTCATGATTTGATTCCATAAAATGATAAAAGTTTTCTGAAGGCAGAGGTTATATCACAGATAGACTTCCTTTTATAGCCCCAGGAAAGGCTAAGCTCCTAGTAAATGCTTCACATATACATGTTAAATTGAATTAAAACCAGAAGCGAACTTTAGGTGTCAAATTGAAATACATAACAATGCTGTGGTTATGTCATCTTTTCCCCAAATCTTTTCACTCTCAAATCATTCCATTTTTGGCATTTAAACCCTTCATAATTGGACACCAATCTAGCTTTGAAATCTTATTTTACAAGAGCCCCTCCCGCAGAGTCTACCGCCCAGTCAAACTGGTCTTTTTACATAACATTAGACTTCCTACTTTCTAGTATATTTGACTTTGCACTGTTGGTCCCCTTACCTGAAATGTATTCTCTTCTCATCTCTGCCTGGTAGAATTCTTATCTCCCTTCCAACCTCATCACATCCTGCATTATGTCTTTCTTGATTACCATAGCTATTAATGCCTCATTATATTTGCATTGTATCTATTTTGTGCAAATTTATTACATAAGAGTGAGGGTTTCAACCCCATCCAAATTAATGTAATCATGAAAGGTTCCAGATGGCTGGACTGAATCAATTGGTCTATCAAAGGGTGTAAACCAATACTAATAAGTCTTTAATCAATTTGGGTGGAATGAAAGGTTTTGATTAATGGATGGATAATGACACATAGTAAGAGAATTAATTATGCCCGAAGGAAGGAAGGAAGGAAGGAAGGAAGGAAGGAAGGAAGGAAGGAAGGAAGGAAGGAGAAAGGGAAGGAGGAAAGACTTATTAAGTTCCTTCTATGTGTCAGATACTATGCTAAGCACTTTACAAATATCTCATTTAATTCTCACAACTTATTATCATCTCCATTTTATAGTTGAGGAAACTGAAAAAAAAGGTCTAGCATTAAAGGTCTAGGGTCACACATCTAATACATATCTTCCACCAGATTTGAACTATTTCTTCCTAATTCCTGGCCTGTCATCCACTCTATCCATATGTATATCCATAGTTGCCTCTGTGGAAAGCAGTTGCCTATTTGTAGCATTTGCAGATGCTCACACTGCAAATTTAACAATCTGCTCTGTGACTCCTGGCATTGACCCTCAGAGTTCATTTAAAGAGAATTACATTTAAGGGGAACTTGATGAGGACTCCACAGAGAGAGAAAAGGGCCTCTAGTGCCATGATGCAGTGAGTTACACATTGTCCTCAGGATATGTTTTATACATGGGAGTCTTTTGCCCTATATTTGTCACAAGCAAGGAACCACATATATACAAACTCAACCTTACATGCCCCAACAGATTAACATATCAGGACCTTTACATGATGAGATCTATTCACACTTACTTTAGAACCCAAACTCCTCAGAATCACTGAACAGACTCTGTAGAAAGTAAAAGCCAGCATAGTCTGGAGATAAAATCTGCCAACAAGAGTGAAAGTTGGGGAAATAATCTGAGAAGGTTTATGCTGTACATATTGTTTTTTCCCTGTGCCAATAGAATGTAATTCCTTGAGACAGGAATACATTTGTTTTCATCTCTATATACCCTGTGCCCAGCAAAGTGTCTGACACATAGTAGGTATTTAATAAATATTTATTGATTAATTCAAAAGCATCATCTTCTTAGAGTCCTGGGATAGGGATGTAGTTGCAGTATAGATTCTGAAACCCCACGAAACTCACCAGTGTGAATGCTCACAGTTCAGAATCACATTTTGTTTGTCAAATACGTTTGTACTGGAGACCAAAATAGCTATACTTTTTTTAGCTAAAGGGGATGGTAATGTGGGTGTGGCCTGCAGACAGTGAGTACTCAGATAGAAGGGTCCAAGTCCTTTCCCTTCCAAATGCAAATCCATGTTAAAAACAACCAGAAGCTTCTCTAGCTCACAAATGTGCATGTAAATAAAACACCCAGATGCTTTTTTTGGTCTCAGCCTGGCCAAATAACTATTTGTTAATGATGTCATAAGAGGAAACTTAATGCATCTGGTAAGCACTGGGCTAGATTATCTCTGAGGTAGCTTCCAAATCTGTGAGTTTATGAAAGAGATGAAGGCCAAAAAGTGGACATCAATTTCTAGTATATGTAAATTAACTTTACCCCAACCACTGACTCTGTGACTGAGAGATATCAAAACTATGATTACTTTCACTATAAACAGGTTAAAATGTTTTAATCTTGTTGAGAATTCCTTATATTTATAAAATAATACATACACATCAAATCACCAGACAATTTGAGTTTTAAAAATTTTTCTTTTTCTCTTTACTAGAAGGGCCTATCTGGCAAACATTAAGAGTAAACAGAAACATCCTGGACCTACTCCCAGCTCCTTCCCTAACAAATCTCACTGAGTATGTCACCATGACTTCTTTGTATTTCCATGAATCACAAGCACAGGAGTGCTACCAGGATTGATCTGAAATTAGTGTCAGAGCTTCTTGGACTAAAGAGGAATTTTGTATGTGCCGGAAAGAGGAGAAGGATAAAGAAAAGACAGATTACATTTTCCAGTCAAAATAACAATGGTGGTAGTGGTTGACATTTTTATAGTACTTGAATAGGGCAAAGTGTTTTACCTATATTACCAAAAAAAAAAAAAAAAAAAAACTTCTTAACAGCATTATCTTGTTTTCCAATTCCCTCCTGGATTTTATGGTACTCTTTCTATTAGACATGAGAGATGCTAAAATATTCCAGTAGCAAAATGTTCTTTCTCCATGTTGACAGATGCTCAACCTGATCTGGGCTATGGTGGCCATGAAAGACAAGTGCTAGGAAGTAGCTAGGTGACCCAGTGGATAGAACAACGGGCTTGGAATAATGAAGGTCTGAATTTAAATTCTGCCTCAGACACTTAATAAAATGTGTGAACTTGAGCAAGCTACTAAGCCTCTTAATATTGCCTATGGCTATAACATTTTGTTGTTTAGTTATGTCTGACTCTTCATGACCTAATTTGGGGTTTTCCTGGCCAAATTTACTAGAGCCTTTTTCAGGGCTGCTCATCCACTTTCAGTATCCATTTTCAGTGTCCACTCTCACCCAACTTTCAGCTATGGCTTTAAGAAGCTGTAGCATATGCAATGGCCACACTCAGGAAAACCATCTTGGAGACAAGCTAAACTAGGTTGAGGGTACCAATAAGCAGCAATGAGTCAGGAAGATGTCAACTGCTGAAAATACAGGCACTGTGGAGCACTTAGAACTTGGTCAGATGCAAATATCATCTACTGCATCCCCAGCCATCTCTAATCATGCTGACTTTTTGTCACTGGATTTTGATGAAACTGGAATAGAGAATTAGGCTGATGACTTTTTTTTTTTTTAACTCTGCCTTACATAAATTCAATTCGTCCACAAATCAAGACATCATCTCATGAAATCATTAGTCTCTTTCAAAATGAAGGACTAAATAACAAGCCTCTCTCATTTTCTTCATCTATAAAAGGAAAAGGCAGGATTCAATGGGATTTAATAGAAAAAAATCTATGATTTGGACAGTGAGGAAAGGGAGGCAGTCCAATAAACTATGGCTTCTTCCCCCCAGAGTGCAATCCACTTGAACACATGGAAAACATAGTCCCCTCTCCCTTCCCAAGAATTTCAAGTTTTTGAAGGTGGCTTATCCCTCCAGTTGGATGAGCATAATGAGCCACTATAAAATCTTAAGATCACTCATAAGTGCTCCTGCACTCTCTAGAATCCTTTTATCCCTCACCTGCTCCATTGACATTTGGATAATCCTCCACCCTGGAGTTCTCCTCTCTTTATTGATGATTCCTTTCCAGCACTACCATTTTAGGAAGGACCTTTTCACTCTATTACTTTGTTTCTTTCATTAACAACTAGCCACAATTACAAATTGGACACACTTAT
The DNA here is from genome assembly GCF_048593235.1 of Sminthopsis crassicaudata. Classification (NCBI taxonomy): domain Eukaryota; kingdom Metazoa; phylum Chordata; class Mammalia; order Dasyuromorphia; family Dasyuridae; genus Sminthopsis; species Sminthopsis crassicaudata. The sequence goes on along the minus strand of NC_133619.1, from coordinate 312,191,543 downwards.
TATGAGATTCATACCTTCTCCCACTTTCCAAGCTTCCTTTAGAATGTAAACATCTTGAGGGAATTATCTTGCTTTCTTCTTTTTGCATCACTGGAACATATCACAATGTCTGTCAAGTAAAAATGAGTTTTGTTTTGTTTTATATTTAATGTTTATTTAAAACTAAATGCAAAATAAGAAAAAAAAAAACCTAGAATAGGAAAAGCAGGAAAAGAAAAATGAAAAAAGAAAAAAAAAAACCAAAGCAAAACAAAACAAGATTGTCATCTGCCCAGCAGAACATCAGGGGGGATAATATGAGTTTATATTCATGATTGTCTATCTTTTTTTGCTTCCTTATAGGTAATTCTTTTATTTTCTGAAGTAAGCTTTTTCCTTAATTCTTTTTTCCCCCTTTTATCCCTCCCATCTCCCCCAAGCAGACTATAGTTGAACATATTTATGTTTGTATGTATATATTCACACCCACACAATGCATTTATCTATATATACAGGCAAAACCTACAAGTATACACACATATACACATAAACTTATACATGTGCATTTACACATATGTAGACATACATCTAAAACAATATTAATATGAGTTAATTTATTTCCTATCCTTGTTAATTCTTTTACTTTAATGCTGCTCCTTAACTTGCCTTGCTATTAACATCCCCCATCCATGGATCTCTTCCTTATCTTCTCCCCCCATTCTTTCTTGCCTTCTTTATCCAACTTGATCAATCTACACATCTTAGTTCCCCACTTTATTCTATTTCCTCTTATTTCTTTATAGATTTTGAAGGGTACTATATCCTTCACGATGTGTGTGGGTATTGTTCCCTATTTAAACCATTCCCAATGTGAGTAGGTTTTTAAAATTATCAGCTCTCCTCCCCCATCTAATATTTCTGTGTCAGTTCTTCCTCTACACATCATTCATAGAGAAAATGACTATTTTTGTCTTTTCCTATACAATTCCTTTTTAGTGTCTGATCATACTTGAGCTTGGTCAGATGCTCTGCCCAATCTTTCTTTTGAACTACCCAATTGTCATATTTAAATATGTGGTTTACATTTCCAAGTATAAAACATAAACAGTTGGTCCTTATTGAGTCTCTTGAAATCAGTCTTTGGCTCTTATATGTTACATTTTCTATTGAGTTTAGGTTTAGTTGACACAAAATCCTGAACATGTGCCAGTTCATTGAATGTCCTTTTATTTTTTGTTCAATAGTAAGCTTAGTTTTGCTGGGTATGATATTTTTGGCTGTAGGCCTAGTTTTCTTGATTGTTTACATATATATATATATATATATATATATATATATATATATATATATATATATATATATATATATATACTGTTTATATATTTATAATACATACATATAATATTTCTGGATCTGTGGCTTTTTTACTGTAGCTGCTGATAAATCCTGAACAATTCTAATTGTAGCTCCAGCATATTTAATTTTTTTGGTTGTTTCTTATAAGATTTTTGCTTTGATTTGGAGGTTTCAAAATTTAGCAATGAAGTAATAGCAATATTCTGAGATGACCAGCTACAAATGACTTTACTATTCTCAGCAGTACAATAGTTCAGGACTACTCTGAAAGACTTATGATGAAAAATCCTATCCATAACCAGAGAAGAAACTTATTGTGTCTTAATACAGATTAAATAATACTGTCTCTCTTTTTAAAACTATTTTTCTTGAGATTTTTTTTTAAATTAGAGTGTGAAATTTATTTTTTTTCACAATATGACTTTTATGGAAATGTTTTGCATAACTTAACATGGGGGTTAGAGTTGATGATAATGGAGAGAATCTGAAACTCAAAAGTTTTTTTTTAATGTAAAAAAAATTGCTTTAAATGTAACTGGAGAAATAATAAATAAGATTAAAAAAGAAAAAATAATTAGCAATAATGTTCTTATGTGTTTTCCTTGTAGAATCTCTTTGAGGTAGTGATTTTTTTCTATTTCTACTTTCCCCTCACTTCAGGACAAATTTCTTTGATTTTTTTTTTTTAATTGTGTTAAGCTCTTTTTTGGGGGGTAGGCACACTTTTCAGGTAGTTCATATATTCTTAGTATTTCTCTTGATCTGTCTTTCAGATCTGTTGCTTTTTTTATATTTCATATTTTCTTCAATTTTTTCATTCTTTATATTTTGTTTTGCTATTTTTTGGCCTCTTATAGCTTCACTGGCTTCTCCTTGTCCAATTCTAATTTTCAAAGAATTATTTTCTTCTTTAAGACTGAATTTTTTCTAGTTGGTTGACTTTCTTTTCATAATCTTGTTTTTCTTGGATGGGTCTTTTTTTTTAAGTTTTTAAAAAATCTCTCATTTGATTTTTAAAGTCTCTTTGACTTTTTCCTCTTTTCTGAGCTGGGAGCTATTTATGTTACTCTTTGGAGTAGGGGAAGCTTTTTTTTTTTTTAACTTTACTGTTCTCCTCTGAAGATGAATCTCAGTTATCTCTATTCCCATAATAAGTTTCTATGGTTGGGATCTTTCTCCTTTGCCTGTTCATTTTTTTTAAAAAATATGAAATTATTAGTGTTACTATCTCTAAATCTGGGTTTGGGGCTATGGTGCCTCTGGCTTCAATTCAGCCCTCCCCTTTGACTTAGAACCCCAAACCAAAACTCCACCTTCCTACAAATGCTAGCAGCCAGCCAGGCCTCTGTCCCATTGCCTTTGTACTTACAGAGTGTACTGGTTCCTTCTCACCCGGGCTGGACCTTAGCAGCATAACTGGACCTGGCTTTCCTAATCAGCAGAGGTTCCCTCTGTCTTTCCTGACTCAGACCCCAGATTCCCCATGCTGAACTGAAGATAAAAGTTCCTGCACTTGGGGGGACAGGGCAGCTCCCTTTGAACCAAGCTAGCCCCAGAGATCTCCCTCCATCCCTTGCTGTTTCAGTGGAGCTAGCCTGGAGATGTTTACATTAATGCTGGTTAAACCTCCCAGTCCTGATGTTTATTTGGGTCTTTTTGGGTTATACTAGGAGAATCCCTATTCTGCCATAAGTTTTGTTTCGGTCTATAGATATTCTGAGGCACAATTTTGTTTTGTTTGTGTGGGAAATCTGGAGGACTAGAAATATTCTAACTTATTTAACCATTTTCCCAGAATCCTCTCCCAATAAAATGAGTTCTTAAATAAATCCTTTATGTGTTTTTCTGTCTATCTATCAAACTATCTACCTATCTAGGTCTTTCCATCTGTGCATCTGCCCAACTGTCTACCTATTTTCTATCATTTATCTATCAATCTATCTATGTCTATCTGTTTGTATATCTATTCTTTGTCATCTACCCATTTGTCTGTCATTTATTTATCTATCTATCCATCTGTCTGTTATCTATCAATTTATCAGTCTGTTTGTCTGTAGTCTATTTTTCTATCTATCTATACTTTAAAAGTCATCTACTTAACCCCTTCATTTTACAAAGAAATTGAGGACCCCAGAAGTTAAATGACTTGCCCAAGCTCATAGAGGTGGTAAATAGTAGATGTGGTATTAGAATTCAGGTTCTCTAACTTCAAGCTCTTGCCTTTGTACCAAATTTTATATATCTATGAGGGCACAACTTTCAGGAACCCTCCAACCTGCTTTTGTAAGCCAGACTCTTTAGGAGCCTGATGCTTCCACACCTGGGAGTGGGCCCCTTGGGTATTTCCGATAGATATAGTATGGAATACCATAAAAAAGCCTCAGTTAATCAGAGTAACCTTGTAAACCCAACTGCTTTCCTGGGGCATTCTTTATCATCAAGCAGAGCCCTGCATAAACTTCTCTAGGCTGCCCATGATATTATTGATGCTCAGCCCGGATGACTTCTGATCTTATTTATTCCCTTTTTATGACTTGCACATCGATGATCCTTCTTTGTCTGACTCCCTCTTTCCTCATACTGTTCTACTTTGTCATGGAGGCCGATCAACACTCCATTAAGTGGCTGGAGGCGTAGCGGCCTGATGCCGGTTTCTGCTTTGCAGGTACAAGGACTGGGACAGATGCAAGCATTTCTTCCAGGATCCCAGCCATTCCCTAAAAGTGTGCTTTGTCCTAAGTGGAGCTAAGCCTGGGATAGATGGCGTCCCCTGCCTTCCCACAGCTCCACAAAGCCCACAGTGCACAGACTCTAATGCTGCAGCGATTATGAGTAAGCCAGTCGGCATCTGTCCAAGGCATCTGTCCAAGACCTAGCAGCCAAGCTAGTTATCTGCAGAAGCTAAACCGGCTCTCAAGTTGACAGAATGTATGGCCTGCCAATATGGGCAAGAACTCAGATTGGCTTCCTCCACCACAATCTCCTGCATGAAAAATGAAACCTGGGGTAATATCGTTTCTCTACTTCAAGGACAATGATAAATACGATGACATGAGTGTGTTTGTTCCTATTTCCTCTCTTTCTCTTTCTCTCTTTTGCTCACAAAAATTCACTTGTTACCAGCTAATGCCAACTGTAATCACTACTCCAAAACACAAAGAAAATGTAGACATCACTGATATCTGCAACAGAAAAGACTTTTCTGGGGAAATGTGTTTTTAGTCATAAAGCCATACATGACAGGCACCAACCCATATGTGTGACAAATGGGAGTGTGGGATTTTCAGCATAAGAAATGAAGTCACATTGTAGTTGTTGTTTGAGGGAAGACATTTAAATATCAGGCATTCCTTCATCCTCTTGAATCCCCTCCCCCGCTTGGATCCAAACAATTACCTTGCATTTGTTTGAATACATTTTGTATATGTATATATGGCTATACATACTTTTTTGGGTCCGTATTTGCCTGTATAAGTTTTTTGTCTTCTAATAGAAGGGAGGCTCCTTAAGGGTAGGAACTATTTAACTTTTGTCTTGGTTTTTCCAACTGCTAGCACAGTATCTGGCACACAGCAAAATCTTAATAGATACTTGTTGATTGATCCATTTGTCAATAGAGGTTAATCGATAGAGATTATAATTACAATAAAAAGTTTTTGTTCTGTTTTGTTTTTACTGGAGCTAGAAGATAGTATTAATTGGAATTTTGGTGAAAGTTTGATCTTGAACTTTAGTTGAGAGACAGACAGCTCATTCTTGAAAGTTGCAATTTTTCTCCCTTTTAATATAATGGGGGGGTATTTTGTGTGTGGTGTTTTTTTTTTTTTTTTTTTTTTTTTTACTTCTCATCCATTTGCCATGAGATCTTAGGTAAATCCATTGAAGCTAAAAATATCAAATACTTATGATCATGTTACCTGCCCTCTTCCTCATTTAGAAATCTTCAATAGATGGGACTCTGTTACTCTAGAATAAAAACTTTCTTATGTAATATTTTATTTCCCACCTCTACCTCCCATATTCTCTAGCAGATTAGTCCCATTTATCATTCTCTCTCTCTCTCTCTCTCACTCTCTCTCTCTCTCTCTCTCTCTCTCTCTCTCTCTTTCTCTCTCTCTCTCTCTCTCTCTCTCCCTCCCTCTCTCTCTCTCTCTCCCTCCCCCCCCCCCCTCTCTCTTTTTCATATATCTCTCTCCCTATACCTTATATTACCTTATATTATGCAGTTTAATTCTTTCATCACCACCACCAAACAGTATATTCTAAATGTAAAAACATAAATGTCTCATTTCTTGCCTATAAGCTTCTTTTTGGGTACTTTGTAGAAACAAGAATATAAATATTCTCATTTGTAACTCTCTTTTATCTCTATTTTCTTGCCTTAATAAAAGCTAGGTTTTTCTCTGAAAAGGACACATCCCCTTCTGCTGCCTCCTCCCTTAGAGACTATTATTATTTTTCTATCTATTCCTCTGTCTCTCTCTTTCAATTTCCCTTCCTCTGTCTCTCTCTCCATTCTCTAAATCTCACACAGATTCACACACATATATACACACAAACATCTTCAGTCTCTACTCACTGATTCCTGCCTTGTTGCCTATAAACAGATCTATTAACTCCCTCCATACTTAAACAACACCAACCACAACTCTGCTTTGCATTTGATCCTACTATCCCCAATAGCTATTGATCTATGTCCCTTCTTGTCTTCATGCCTAAACTCTTTGAGAAAGTCATCTGTACTTAATGCTTCTATTTATCCTTTCTTCAATCTCTTCTAAATCTTCTGCTTTTGCTAAATCTAGGCTTCTGACCTCATTCATTCTACAACTGAAACTACTCTTTCTAAAATTACCAGTTACCTCTTAATTACCAAGTCTTTTCTGAACACTCATCCTTATAGAACTTTCTACAGCATTTGAAGTCATTGTTCACTTTCTCTTCTTGGATACTAATTTTTAAAAATCTGGACATTACTCTCTCCTGATTTTTCTCTTGTCTGACTACTCTTTTTATGTCTTGTTTGCTGATTCATAATGCATGTCATGTTCACTAAAGGTATATGTTTTCCTAATGCTCAGTATTGGGCCCCTTTCTCTTACCTCATTTGATGATCTCATCAGCAATTGTGAGAAGGAAGGTAGGAATAGGGAGAGGGAGAGAAAAGGAGATGGAAAGGGAAAAGAAAGAGAAAAAAACAGAGAAACACACGGAAACAGAAATGGAGACAGAGGGAGATAGAGATACAATGAAATAACTCAGTGGTTTCTCCAATCAATTTTGGAGTTATGACAACCTATTTTTTTTCATATTTAAAGAATCTCCTTATGCCATCTGGCTTCTAACTCTAGTAAAAAGTTAACCACCAAGTGTGAGGAACCATCTGTGTATTGTAATATGGTCATCTGGTATGGATGATCAGGAGGTAGAGGGATGGAATGAGAGGATATCCTCCTACCTATCTCTTATCTCTAACTGGGTTTCCCTTTTCCTCTTTCTCCATTTCTATCTTTCTGTTCTCTCCTCCCTATAATTCTTCTTCCCCTCCAATTATATGGCACCCACCCCCTATGCACATGCATCTTCTCCAGTTAATTTATTTGCCTCTTCATTAAACAATTTCTGAGGAGATCAATCATATAAAAATAATGGTATTTTGATTATCAGTAAAAAATTTGTATTATTCTTTAGGAAAATTGGTAATCCTTGAGGTTTGGGCTTCCCACCTTGAAGTGGGAGTAGAAAATAGAATAAGAAGAAAAGATTTTAGAGGAAAAATAGTAATTTATATTGAAACTCTCATTAAAATATTTAAAAATTTAAATCATTTTACTGCCATTCTAGATGTCAATTAAAACTAGATACCAATTGAATTCAGTTTGGTTTAATTCAACTTGCCATGTGGACATTTTTCTGTTGTGGCTGACTTTTTGTGTCCCCATTTCAGGTTTTCTTGGCAAAGATACTGGAGTGGTTTGCCATTTCCTTTTCCAGCTAATTTCACAGATGCAGAAACTTAGGCAAAGTGTTTTCAAGGACTTTCCCAGAGTAATAAAGCTTATAACTATCTGAGGCAGTATTTGAACTCAGATCTTTCTGTAGGCTCTGCATTGAATCTACCTTGTACTCTTGTCTAGTTGTCCCTATGTATTTGATGAGCCTAATTATTTCTTGATTTCAATTTACTTTATCTCTTGGCTATGTATTTGGCACAGGACATATACACATCACAAGAAAATATAATTTTAAGAGAATTAGAAATTATTTTTTTAAATAGTGCAATGTTCAATATGATCTACTCAAACTAATTGAAAAAGATAGGCTTATATTATGATTCCACAATTTTGTCAGCTAAGTTATAATAGGTAAGATAACAACTCAGGCATAGGTGTCCTTCCCTTCTATGGGAGAAAACTTCCATTTTTCTGATCTTCACATTTTAGGGCCCCATTAGCAGGAGTGGTCTGATTGATAACAGATGTCAGAAAGCAGCAGAGGAAAGCCGGCACACCAGAATTACTTCTTACAATTTCTAAGATACTTACTATATTGTCAAGTGGAAAGATTGCCTTAATTCTCTTATCAGGTTTACACTAAGGGTGAGAGTAAGATTGTTGTTATTTTAATAATAATCATAAGACTTTTTAGTGCTTTAAGGTTTTCAAAGCACTTTACAAATATTAGCTCATTTTATCCTCAAAATAATCCTGGAGGCTGGAGGTAGGTACTATTATTATTCCCACTTTACAGATGAGGAAACTGAAGAAGACAGAAATTAAATTATTTGTCTGGGGTCATACAGCTAGTGTCCTATGCAAGATATGAACTCAAATTTTCCTTATTCCAGATCCAATTCTCCCTACACCTACCTGCTTGAAGTATAGGCCATATCCCTGTGAAGGAAATACTTTCCATGACATTTATATCAAATTAAAAAAAAAAACAGTCTCAGGCCTAGGTTAAAGTAAGAGGTGCTTCATCCAGTTCTTAGAGATTTAAAAAGGCCCTTTTGAACTCTGGACTCTTGTATGCGGACAGAACTGAGCTTAGTCCTGGGGGAGCATAACCTTTAAGGAGATGAGCTAAATTAGACTTTTTTTTACATTCTGATTCATCATATACTTCTTACCTTAAGGCAAAAAATTGTTTATAACAAATTTGGTCTCTTGTGGAGGGAGAGGGGGGTGGTGTGAAAAGAAAGATATCCAGAACAAATCAAGAATTAGACAAATTTTTATTTCCTATGCAAAAAAAGAAATGTCATATATAAAACATAAGTACATATTGACAGAAAGGCTTAAAAACAGGATTCAGTTATTTAACTTATAGTTATTAGTATATTCTCACTTAGAAGGTTATTTAAACCTTATCAGAATCTAAAATAGTTTGTGGGTGGACTGAATAGGCATTCCACATTTCACCTTGGGTCTGTATTTTCTTTTGACTGATAAGCCAAAAAAGAAATTATCTTCATTTTCTTTCTTAGAGGCAATTGGGGTTAAGGGACTTGTTCAAGGTCACACAGCTACTAAATATCTGAAGCCACATTGGAATTCAGGTCCTCCTGCCTCCAGGCTCCATGCTCTCTATCCATTGTATCACCCAGCTGCCCTTAGCCACTTCTTTGATGAAGAAACTCATCTTGCCTTGCCACCCACTCAGTTTCACCCAATAGATTTAGTAGCCCAAGGCCCCTCTTCCTTGTAAAACTTTCTCCATGCTTTTGGACATCCAGTAGCAATTTTTTCAGTTTCCTCATCCCCGGTACAACAGGGATAAGAATGGCACTTACCTCACAGGATTGTTGTGGGAATCAATGAAATAATATGTAGAGAGTACTTTACAAAGCTTAAATAACTATACAAACATTTATTATTATTATTATTATTATTATTATTATTATTATTATTATTATCATTATTATCAAAGGCAGCAGGGAAATAAGGAAAGGAAATATACCAAGATAGGCAGCTAGGGACAAAAACTCACTCAGTTCAGTCACTTTGCTCCAGTCCTATGTGACTGGAGTGGGGAGAAAGGGTAGAGCCCACCTTCTCATTCCCTCATGGGAAGTAGTTACATGAATCTATTTGAAAAATGAATCTTTCCAAGCAGAAGAGCTAGACATTGTCTTTGCTTTTTTTTAGTGGACACAGCATCCTTTCCCCTAGCTGCTATTAGGTACAAACAAAGGATTTGGGATCAGTTAAAGGTTCCTTTATCATGCCCAAGTGCCAAGTCCTTTTGTCATAGGAAGCAGAAAACTTCCACATTTCTTAATACCAAGTTCCCAAGAGCACTGAGGCTTGTGCTCTGGCCAGAAGTAGGCAGGTTATCTCTGAACATGGTCTGTGCAACCTTTGTTATATTATCATGAACCTGAGATGACCTCAGTCACAGGCTGTGTTCTACCATACTATAGAAGGAAATAGTAAATTTTCTAGGTAACCACTTGTGCCTTAACCACAGAAACATAGAAGCTCAGACTTGGATGGGGAATTTTCTAACCCCTGTCAGCACATTAGCTCACCATCTTCGTCCTTGAAAACCAAAAAGGCAGTTAGGTAGTTTTGTTGAGGAATTTAAGGGCTAAGATCATGCTGGGTCTTGCAGAGTGTTGTTCCTCTTTTTCTTTTAAGAGTAAAGGGATTGATTTTATTTCATTTCTTAACCTCTATCTCTTCAATCCCAGTGACATGGGGAAGTTGTCTTTTCTGTGATGAAACAAAAGATTTAAGCAGACCTTCAGAACAAGTGGGAATCCCAGCTCTTTGATAGCCTTATATAAGAGGAAATTGGACTATTATGAAGCACTTTTCCCCTCTCCCCCAAATCTCTCTTCTTCTCCATCCATACTGCTTCTCCTCTTCTTCCACATCTCCCTTCTCCCTTTAGGCCCCATTACTCCCCTTTCTCTACCCTATTTACCTTTACTCCCTTTGGATATTTTCCCTTTGTCTATTTCTCTCTTTTTCTCTCTATTTTTATATAAATACATGTGCATATAGATGTATAAACTTAAATTATTATATATGTGAACATATACATACATTATACATATATAATGTCAAGAAAAACCAGGCAGTAAAGTCCTCTGGGTGTATGTGTAAATGTATATTGTTGTGGTTAAAAATGAAGTGACAAGGTCATTAAAAAGATTACTAAAAAGGGCTGGGAAATGGAAGGAATAAGAAAACATCCTATTGCTAAATTGAGCCAGAAGAAAATAACACCAAATAAAAGATAAACCATTTAATTCTCAAGCAGCTTAATCTTTATTTCACTAGTGGTATTGATCTTCTTAATTATCAACCATAAAATCTTTGGATTTCATTTTCTGCAGAGCATTAACAGTAAGAAATCTATGTGAGTCAGTTTGCTTGGACCTGTGAAAGAGAGTTTTATACATACAGGCAGCTTCTGGGTAGAAGCTCAGAGAATGAGGCCTTATCAAAGAAAGGCAAATTACTGCCTAAGTCAAGAAAGAGCCACACACCAGGTGAACTCCTTAGTTTTCTATCCTGAAGGAGTTTAGCAAAGGTGGGTCTATGCAGATGCATTTTGAAAATAACTGAACTATCTGTTGTTGCAAGGCACATAAAGAATCAGTGTGCCTTCAGAAGCATCTTTAAAATGATTTACAAAACACTCGAGCAAGTTTAGACCCCTTGGTTGGCGTCCCCTCTGGAAAACCTCCAGGGTTATGTTTGCCATCAACATCAGTAAGATGCTTCAAGACATTCTGACTGCTATTTATACTGTCATAATTATAATCCCCAAACTTACATGATTACAGCGTTAGTAATTCTGTTGATTATAAATAGCACTAATGCTGTAATACATTATCAACGTCTGACTGTGTTTTGAGGATCTAGTCCATATACACGGGAATATTTTAGGTCTGAAGATCTTCATGTAAGTAACTCCTTAAAGTGAAACCATCTATTTAGCTGCTCCAAGAGGCTGCTTGTATAACACTTGGCCATTTTCTCTGCTTGCTTCTTTGATGAGAGGCCTTTGAGAAGTCAGGGCTGTGTTTTATAGTCAAATGATTTGGGGATAGCAGATTGAATCAGTATAGGGACTTCCTGGTGTGAAAACTTCCTTCCCCAGGCAGCAATTTATCCTTAACTAGATGCCTGAATGCCTCTATACCTGGGGGCATAAAAATATGAAGGGTTTTTTTTTTTTAAGCTATCAAACCCTAATAAAGAGTAAAGACAGAATCTGGCTTTACTTCGAAGCAAGCCCTGTTAACATTACAGATCTAGAGTCAAAATCAGAAGCCATCTAATTCAGCCTTCTCTTTAGATGAATAAGGAAATTGGGATTAAAAAATATAAAGTGTTTTGCCCAAGGTCACATAGGGAGCTGAGAATTTTTTCACTTTACTATACATCATTCTACTATGTCCAATTTTGTTGTTGTTCAATGTTTCAATTGTGTCTCGCTCTGTGACCCCATTTTGGGGATTTTCTTGACAAAGATGCTGAAGTGGTTTGCTATTTCCTTCTCCAAGTTATTTTTACAGATGAGGAAACTGAGGCAAAAAGGATTAAGTGACTTGCTCAGAGTCACATAGCTAATAAGTGTATGGATTGAAACTGAGGAGAATGTCTTCCTGATTCCAAGTCCAACACTCTATCAACTCAATCACTATGTCCAACACCTCCTAATTAAAACAATCGTCTCTATTGTGGAGGCCAAAGTGAAATCTCTTTTTCTTTGGATTTGCTAAAATGAGAGTGACTCCATTTAATCACACTGGAGCTAAGTGTATTTATAGACTAGTAGAAATACTTCATACTGTAAAAGACTCTGTGTGTGTGTGTGTGTGTGTGTGTGTGTGTGTGTGTGTGTGTGTGTGTGTGCGTGTGTGTGAACTCATTCAAAGTTTGATTGAAAGAGATACATGACATATATATTTTTTATATATTGCCAGTTCAGTGTATAATTAATATTTACTATGAAATTTCCCTTTTAAATAAATATACCAAAAAAAAAAAATCAACAATCTCCTTCCAGAGAGAGATGTTCCATTTGTCCTCTCAAACTTTCTTGATGAATTCCACTTTAGTTTCCTTCAGTCTGTGATTAAAGTTTAACACACTTTAGTAATAGAGCTTACATAATGTTTCTTCCACCTCAGCAGACTGAGTGTTATGCTTGAAAGTACTATTTTACAGTAGATTCAAGTATCCTTTATCAAATCAGCTCTGGGGAAATGCCCAATGTAGTTATAACATCTACCCAGAAAGGAGGAGATAATTCATGTGTTACACATACAAATATATATGTAAATATACATTGCAAATGCATATACAAGCACATATAACAAATTCAACGAAGTTGTAAGTTATAATAACTCTCAAGTGGTATTTGTTTTAAAAAACTTGAAGTATGACTGTTGCCAGGCAGGTATGTTTTACAGATAATTATGGTCTCTAAATCCATTTTCATCTTGAATAATCAGATTATTAAAACTTTGATTTTTAGGGACTTAGTTATTTATGGATAATATAAGTATAAATATAGAAACAAAATTATTTACAGGGCATCAAATATTTTCTAAATGTAGGAAATATGAACATCTATATTTCTAAATTTTTTTCACTATGTAATTATTAGATGGCCCCGAAAAAGACAGAAGAAAATGCCAATCTGTCCTATCTTTACAGAGACTGGGGACTATGGGTGTAGTGCAATGCATACATCATCAGATGGTGGATGTTTTGGTTAGTTTCCACTAACTGTTTTTTTTTTTTTCTTTTCACTTTTTTATTCTTTGCTACAAAGGGGCAGCTATTTGGAGGGGGAATAGGGAGAGAGACATTTGAAAATTAAGATAATATAAAAATTATATATGTTTATACATACATACATACATGTATATTTTTAAAAGTTGCTTCTTTTGTATTGAGTAATTATATATTCATTCATTCATTCCTTTGTTTGTTTATGGGGGGAGAGAAGGAAGTGGCTTTTCCTTCTTAAGCTACCAATGAATCATAAACTCATGCTTATGGTTCACTTCTTACTGACACACTCTGGTAGGGCTTAAACAATGTAACACCATTTTGCATATTATAGACACACAACTTCAGAGAAAAAGGAATAATGGATTTTTGTATGATTACTTCATTAGAAAACAAAAAGTTTGGATCATTTTTCACCCAACTTACTTGTTTCTACATATTATAGAGAAATACAATTACTATTTTCTGTCTCAACTAGGAATTACTTTCTAGATTTTCCCAAAATTGATACATTATTTTAAAAATTAGCAAAAATTAGGAATTTGCTCTAAAAATATATGAGGCAAAGAGCAAATATATTTTGAGTTTATTTTATTGATTCATTATAATGATAAAAATAGCCTTTATCATCTGACTTGGAATATATCCCTATGTGGTTAAAACATCTGGATGAAAAGTGAGAAATTCAGTGAATCGTTTGGATGCTTTGGCCTCCTGGAGACACAGCTTGTCACTCTCAGTGTGACGGCTTTAATTACAGACCTACTCTGAGGGGGGAAAAATTGAAGATGAACACACTGAAGCCCTGATGTCTTGTAATAGGGATATATTATGTTCAATTCAGAGCCATCCAATCAGCTTAAGTACTCCTGTAAAGGGGGAGAACATGGGGGAGTCCATAAGGGTCCATCAGTAAGATCCATGATTTTTGTCTTTTCACTTTTTTTTTTTAAGGGATGCTTATTCTTCTGTGGAATTGTCTTTAATTTGACCTATTGGAAAGAGTTTTGATTATAAATTTTGCATTTTGCTCATAGAGTCCACACTAATGCTTCATTTTTGTCCCACTGAGGCGATTTACTTGGTGACTGTAAAGCACATAACCTAGGAGACTCTTTATAAGTCACTTAGTCCAAATCCTCATTTTGTACATTATAAAATTCACCTCTAAAAAGATGAAATATCTTCCCAGGCTCACATAGATGCCAGAGCTGGTGTGTGAACTCAAATATCCAGACTCCAAATCAAATATTATTCCCAATACACCACTCTAGTAAAAGAGATGCACTATCATCTTATTCTTATATAAACATAATTAAATATAAGAATAAGATGACAGTGCAAATTATGGAATTTTCATCCATGAAGAATTTTAAAACCTTGCCAGACAATCATAGTAGGTGATTTAGGTTTCCACCCTTCTGAAGGCTGGGGACTGCCCCAGATGCCCCTCCACCTCTGGCATCTAATGATCCTTATGCTTCTCTTCAGCCCTTACATCTGTCTGATAAGTCTTTCATGCAAGAGGCTCTGTATATGCGGAATTGTTAAACTAGGTGTGAACAGGAATTAACATCTAGATGATGGCACAGCTGAGAATAGAACTGAAAATACAATGCAGACCAACTTTTTATAGATCAGACCTCTTTAACTTTAGCTCAAAATCCAAATGTAGATTTGGGACTTAGGTAAATGCCAAAGCCATAGGCAAGTGCAGGCGGCAACCCATGGAGCATGAAAGCAAGTTGATTAAAATATCATTTTTACCCATAGTTCTTTGCAGGATTGAGGAAAACTGACAGCTTCGTATAATAAAATCTAAACCATTGCAAAAGAAGTGCCTAGTTTTAGTCATTTTACTAATGTAAAGATGTAATTAATTGCCAAAAAACTTATACATATTGTAGAATAATAATTGCTATGAATTAGATTCGTAGTCTATGAACTTTCCTGTTTGTGTCAACATTGCCAGGTTGAACAATGTGGGAAAAATTATCTGAAATGAAATCTACCTTCTCATGCCATTTAAATTACAGATGTTCTCCAGGAGTCGTTTAGTTCAGTTGTTTTTCAGTCATGTCTCATCCTTTGTAACCCCATTTTCTTGGCAGAGATACTGGAATAGTTTGCCATTTCTTTCTCCAATTCACTTTATAGATGAGGAGATGAAGCAAATAGGGTTAGGGACTTGCCCACAGCTACTAAAGGTCCAAGCTGGATTTGAACTCAGGAAGATGAGTCTTCCTGACTCCAGGTCCTGAGCTCTGTCCCTTACACCATCTAGCTGGGATGTAAGACTCCACCTAGAGGTCTTAGCCATAATAATAGTCATGATAATTCAAAGCACATATAGCACTTTAACAATACCAAATACAATAATTTTGTGAGGTAAAGTGGTGTAGGTTTCTATTTTACAGATGAGGAAACTGAGGTTTCAGAGAGGCTAAATGTCTCCCAAAATGGTCATTTGGCTAATAAGTGCCAGGAAAATAAGATTGAAAGATAGGGTTTTTGACTCCCAAGTACATAAGATGCCCCATGAAAGAAAATTTCATTTAAGAGGGACCATACTTGACTACAGAAATAGCATATCCTTGCTCTTGCTCTGGAACTCTGATTTAAAGGAAGAAAAGATCAGCTATGTTAACTATCTCCAATCTCAGTAATGGGAGGTAGTCACACGGCTGTGTAAAGTTTCTTTGTGTAAAACATTCTGCTCCTGTGGTTAGGGCACAAATTGAATTTTCTGGAGAACCTTTGGAGTCTGCAGAAATTTCGAGTGACATTGTGACTTTTGGGTCTTATCTCATAATCTGAATATCTGTCCTGATATTTACAGGTAGGATGACATTCTGAATAATCATATGTTGTATTTATATAGCATTTCTCTCAGAGGAATTAAGATTTTCTGACAGCCATTATTTAAATAATTCCCATAATATCTCCATGTAATCAGGAGGGAACAGGTGTAATTATCTCCACTTTATAGAATGCATGACTTGGAGTTCTGCCTAGAATTGTTGAGAAATGGGTTCTTCTTTCCAATACTGTTTTTGATTGAGTTCTCATTCTGGGAGTGAATCTTAAACCCAGATGGTCTTTAAGTGAGCTTGGTTAGATCCTATGAGTGATATATTCAATCCAAGGGACCATCTCCATTTTTTGGCCATACACTCTAATCTGTCTTTCTGTAGGACATCTCCACTAAATAAGCTGGGAAAACTGACATGATAAAAGGTCATTAGGCCAAGTTTCCAAGGCTAGAAAGAATCGTGACTCATTATCTTATTCCAGAAAGGAATGAGGTAACCAGACAAAAAAAATACCCAGTTGTCCACTAGAGTGATTTGACAACTATTAAGACATTTTGGCAAAGGAAAGAGTTCTTGTTCATTCAGATTATATCAAATGGTATTTACCATATTAGAAATTAAACCTGATCAATTTTAAAAATATTTAATAGGTCATTTAAAATAATGATAATAAACACATTGCATGTTAATTTAAATAACATTTTAAATGCAAATAGCTATTTTCCAAACAAAGGAAATATTCAGGTAAGAAGAATTGGCATTATTTTTCATATTTTTTGTAAATATCTTCAATGTCTAGCCTAATAGAAGGCAGCTTTATTCTCATATCTACATCTGCATTCAATCTGTTGTGCTATGTTATTTTGAAGTATATTTAGAAAATCTAACCTCAATATGCAGTTGGAAAAGGGGGGAGTATTTTAATAGGCAAATAATGTCTTAGTATTATTACCAAAAGAGTTTTTAATCCCTGGATTTCCCAAAAGGTCTCAAGATCTCCATAAAAATTAGATGACACTTTGATTTGGTCTCTGAAGAGAGCAACCACTTTTTATTTCCCATAAGAGCAAAATTCTAAAAGCAGGAGAGACTTGCATGTTGGAATATGGGGAATCAGTTGGTCAATAAACATTTATTAAGTGCCTACTAAGTACCAGGCATTATGTTAAGCTCTGTAGATACTAGGAAAGGGGGGAAAAAACAGTCTCTGCTCTCAAGGAGACAGCATTCAAAGTACCATGTTACAACCAAGTTTGATACAGGATAAATGGGAAATAACAGGAGGAAAAAAAATGCATCAGATTTAAGGGGGATCAAGAAAGGCTTCTTATAGAAGATAATATTTCTGCTGGGATCTGAAGAAGGCAGGGAAGTGAGGAGGTGGTGAGGAGGAGGGTGGGGACAGCCAGAGAAAATGCACAGAGCTGGCAATTGAAGTGCTGTATTCAAGCAATATAGAAAGAAGGCCAATCAATGTTGGGAGTTTGAAGAGATGTTTTTTGTCTTTGTTTTTGTGTTTTGCTTTTTTTTTTTTTTTTTTTTTTTGGAGGGGAGAGAAGAGGTATAGTGTAGGGTGTAAAGATTGGAAAGGTAGAGGAAGGAGGGAGGTTATGAAGAGTTTTAAACACCAAACAGACAATTTTATATTTAATCCTACAGGTAATAGGGAGTTACTGGAGTTTATTGAGCACAGAAAAGTTTTTGAAGAATTTAGATAAGAAGGGGAGAAATATGTTGTATTTTCCACAGGTAAAAATGAGCCCAAGTTATTACAGAATTAATCAAGTATAATTAGATGCTTATTCCAGGTTAGCCTAGATCAGAGACTCTCAAAAATATCACTTGATGTCTTATGGAACTCCTTAAAATCCTTTTGGGAAGTCCATAGTATTAAAAACTGTTTTGGTAATAATACTAAGACATTCCTTGTCTATGAAAACATCCCCGACATGGTAGAATTTAGACTTTCTTCAAATCTTTCAATCTGCAGTAGATTATGGGATCTTAATGAGTCAAACATTTGTTCCAATGGGTACAGGCTGAGCATATTTATTGATGACAAGTTCATTAATTCAATTGGATCTAATTCAGCTGGACAAATATTTATAAATTTAATTAATCAATAACCAGTAATAGTATCAGAATCCCTTTTTCCTTTCTGAAATGTCATTTGGATCATAATATTCTTTTGTAGTTGTTTTGATCATGACTTTAAAAAATCATTTCTGGATGTAGCACCATGCTAAGGCACTTGTTGAGACACAAGAGGCCTATGACCTGGACTTTTCTCTGCCAATTCTACAGAGACTGTGAGCAAGTAATTTTACTTCTCTGATTCACTTTGTTCATCTGCAAAATTAAGGGGGTTAGATCAGATGACCTCAAAGATTCCTGCCAATGTCAACACTTAATGAATGAGAGCTGCAGATTATTTGTCCAGGTGAAGGTTTTATTTAGACTGTCAAAATAGTCCAAGCAGCTTGTATAGAGCCTTATCTCAGTGCTTATACCTGCTAAGCACATTCCTGTAAGCGTGACTGGGGAAATACTCTCAAGGCATAACCTGTAATGAGAATATGACTACAAGAAACTAGTAAATCTGCCTGCACATTAAGTACAAAGGGATGGAATATAATTTACAAAACCACTACACAGGTGTCTCTGATGTGGCTAGGACTTGCTGCTCCCTTTAAATTACATGCAAAGGCCTTTCAGTGCCCAGGTTTAAATGATGCTTTCATCTGCTCTCTCAGTTCCTGCCAATATGTGAGATGCTGCAGAGAGAGTATATGGCTGAATATATGTGTTTGTTGAACCAGTTCCTGTGACAAGTGAGATAACGAATATGAGTCACAAGGTGAAAGTAATAGGCCTTACAAATAAGAAGGGGCATATTATTTTTCCTTGGAACAGAACATGGAGCCAAGTCACGTGGAAAGGATAAGGGAATGAATAAGCTTCTTTAGTGCATAGAAACCGGGAAGATAAGGAATTTTTGCCTAGGCTCATTATTACACACATAG
The DNA here is from genome assembly GCF_048593235.1 of Sminthopsis crassicaudata. Lineage (NCBI taxonomy): Eukaryota > Metazoa > Chordata > Mammalia > Dasyuromorphia > Dasyuridae > Sminthopsis > Sminthopsis crassicaudata. Next base: position 312,172,616 of record NC_133619.1, on the reverse strand, counting down.
CAAGAAAAGATTTGACACTCTTCCTAGCTTAGTAATGAAGGGATTTAAAGATCTGCTATTAGAAAAGTCTAGGTTCTTTTTATCTATTACAGTAGGATAGGGGATGGATTAACTTGGCTCTATCTCCCCACAACCAACATTAAAACTATGAGAAAGAAGTCTTAATTTGTGAGAAGATATATTATAGGAACATATTCTTATCTAGAAGATAATATCAGATGATTACCTTGTCTTTTTGCTAAGAGATATTTAACATAGGACATATGTTCCATTTTGAATTTAAAAAAAAAAATCAAGGTTTTACTTCACTATTTAAATCAGTGAAAGTAATTCAGAAGAAAACATTAAGTCTAAAAGAATCAGTGGAATATTAGTTAATCTGATGTAATTTAAGGCAAATTTTAGAGTTACATAAAATATTCAGGACAAGAGTAATGATGGTAGAAACCCTTCAGGCAGGAAGGGCATTGTGGCTAAATAGTTATGCTCTGTCCCCTGAGATGAAGAAGACTTCTCATAAAATGTTCTCACTCATTTTATGGACCAAGTTGTACCAAATGGTTTTGAATTGGAATCTGCACAGTACATTGGTAAAACTGTAAAATCTGAGGCAGACAAATTATTGTTTTCTACCACATAGTTAAGGAAAGCATGACAGCCTGCTGTCTACGGCTCTTCCAGAATCCGTGTAGGCTGCACTGTAAGCTGCCTGAGCTAATGCTCCAAAGCTTCCCAAAGCACTGCTCCCAGCTTCCTCATATCTATCCATATCAGCCCTGGACTACTGGTATAACTGTTCAATTCTTCTCTACTTTTTGGACTCTTGGAAACCTTTTTTCCCCTACAGTTAACAAACAAACCTTCAGATAAGACCTATTTCTCCTGCTGGAAATTACTATTTAAATATGCATATGTTGTTTTCTTCTAATAGAATGTAATTTCCTTTAGGGTTCATAATATTGGATTTTGTCTTTGTATCCTGAATATGCAACATAATACAGAAGATGCTTAAAAATACTTGTGGAAAAAAAAAAGAAGGAAGGAAAGAAAGAAAAAAGGAAGGAAAAGGAAAGAAAGAAGGAAGGAAGGAAAAGGAAAGAAAGAAGGAAGGAAGGAAGGAAGGAAGGAAGGAAGGAAGGAAGGAAGGAAGGAAGGAAGGAAGGAAGAAAGGAAGGAAGGAAGGAAGGAAGGAAGGAAGGAAGGAAGGAAGGAAGGAAGGAAGGAAGGAAGGAAGGAAGGAAGGAAGGAAGAGGGAAAGGAAAGAAGAGAATAGGGGGAAGAAAGGAAAGGAAAGGAAAAGAAGGCAGGAAGAAGAGAAGGAAAGAAGAAAAGAAAGAAAAGGAAAGCAGGAAGGAAGGAGAGAAGAAAGGAAGGGGGAGGGAAGGAGAGAGGGAGGGAATTAGGAAGGAAGGAAGGAAGGGAAGGAGGAAGGAAGAGAAGGAAAAAAGGAAGGGAGGAAATGAGAGAGAAAAAGGAAAGAAAGGAGAAAAAAATAAGGGAAGAAGAGAGAAAGGAAAGCATAAGAGAGAGAAAGCAACAGAAGCAAACAAACATAAATAAAGAAACTAACCAACATGAATAAAGTTACAATTCAAAAAGTCATTCTACCTTTAGGACTGTTCAAAGCAAACCTCTTCCAGGAAAGTCTCGTGAGTTTTTATGATTCATATGCCATTAAGTAGTTTAAACTTGACTTGATAAATATTTCTAAGGATATCTATTTTGTAGAATACCATCTATGACACCTACTTTTTGACTGCTCTACCAAACTAATACATACACTGGAGTTTCTAATTCATGATTGTAAAGGACTGAAACTCTGAATAGGTGCACTGGAATCAGATAACAGAGAACTTAAGAGTAATTACCTATTGGACAATACTCTATTAGCATATGCTTGGAAAAATGGCCCTTCTCACCTTTCTGTGCTGGCTCCATCTTTTGGTGTATACAGATAATGTAGGAGGGATTAGGGGTGGAGTAAGACAAGCCAGAGTCACTTTGGAGGAGAACCAGGAGAAGGGAGGTTGGTGGCAAGCCTTGTGGAGTTTTCGTCCATATCCTTTGTTTCTCCCCCTAAAGACTAAGGACTTTTGCTGATCCTAACTCTGGCTGATCCTGGAGTCAACAGGGAGCTAACTCGGTCTTCACAAATGATTATAGGTGATACTAGGCTATAAATACAGTCCCCATAAATTTTCTGATCCTCATGTCCCTAAGGCAATGCCCACATCACAGAATTAACAGATTATATAGCAGGGTGAATTATCCAAGGTTTTGTTTTTGTTTTTGTTTTGTTTTTATTCTAATATATGTAATTTGGAAGTGTACCAATATACTTTCAGAGATGTCTACAAGCAGCTACAGGAATATAGAAGATACTGTTCTAGACTTAGAAGGGGAAAACCTGAATTCCAATGATGATGCAGATCCTTACTAGTTGTATGACCCTGGAGTCACTTTACATTTGAAGGCCTCCTTTTCCTCATTTAAAATAGGAAGATAATAATAGCACTTAAATCACAGAGTTGTTATAGGGATCAAGTAAGATAATACATATAAAGAACTTTGCAAACCTTAAGTCACTATATAAATGCTAGTCAATAAGAATAGCTAGAATTTACATAATGCTTCAAAGTTTGCAAAATGCTTTTTAAATATCTCATTAGTAACTCACAATTACAAATTAGGTAGCGTTCAACATTCAGTGGTCTGGGTCAGGTAACTTTTTATCTGGCATATAATACTTTCAAATGAGAAAACTGTTATTAGCCCCCATGTTACAATTGAGGCTAACAGGCAAACAGAAGTTAAATTATAGCCACATAGTAAGTGTCTGATACATGATTTCAACAAAGCTCTTCTTAACCCCAAAGTTAACCCCCTCTCTGCTATACTACTACCTAACTGCCCAGCAGTGTCTAACTACTGTCTTTCAAATAATTCAATCAATAAATATCTAGATGGCACAGTGGATAGATTGTTGCACTTGGAGTTAGGAAGACCTGAGTCCAAATATGATCCCATATGCTTATTCTGGGACTCCAGGAAAGTCATGTAACAGTTTCCTTATCTATAAGGAAAGAGACAATTCCCTCTGCCTCAGTTTCTTTATCTATAAAATGGAGATAATAATAACTCCTACTTTACAGGGTTGCTGTGAGAACAAACTGAGGTAACATTGAATAAGGCACTATGGAAATTTAAAAGGACTATATAAATGCTGGCTACCATTATTATTATTTTTATCTTTCCTAGTTTTGTTGTATAATTACAATATGCTAATCTGAGAATAATTCAAGAGAATGAAGTTTCATATTCAATCCTAATTCTTACATTTTTAGGGTTTTGGTGACATAATAAATTTGAAAACTACATTTTATGCAAAAATGTATTTGATTATCCCAAGTTGTCAATAATCTTAAAGATATACACATATGCATATATACATATGCACAGCTGCATATATTACAGCTATAATGTTTATATCAATTATATATATATGCATAAAGAGAGAGAGAGCTTCCTGTAAGCATCTTAGTATAAGATGAACAGAATAGTAGTTACACATGAAGATTAGTGAATCTCTCCCTCCCTTATATGCAGAGAGATTTATTTTAAGAATACATTTATAGCTTACATATGTGCTAGTGGCTAAAGTTATTACTGTTTTAATAATGAAGCCGATAAGTACATTATAAATTAGGTAGTGTTCAATATTCTGTGGTCTGGGTCAGACTACTTTTGTATCTGGAATATAATGCCTTCAAATGAGAAAATAGCCTCACTTAGCATACATCCTTGGTCTAAAAATAAGGGAAATCTGTATTACAAGTTAGTAGCCTGTGGGTTTGGATAGCAGATAATGACACGTGATATCACAAAAGAAGGAATGAAAAATCTGTTCGAATAGAAGAGCAAAACACCTATTATGACACATGACACAAAACTCCAAAATGGAACTCAGAGAAAAACTGAACAAAGTTTTTTTAGTGATACTTAATAATCAATAAGACTTACCACATGAGGCAGCTAGGTGGCACAGTGGATAGAGCACCAGCCTTGAATTCAGGAGGACCCAAGTTCAAATTTGATCTCAGTCATTTAACACTTAGCTGTGTGACCCTAGGCAAGTCACTTAACCCCAGCCTCAGAAAAAAGAAAAAAAAAGAAAAAAAAGACTTGCCACATGATCAACAAATGTGAGGAAATTGTTCTTAATTTCAAAGTAATGATAGGACAGTGTGCTACCTTGCTATGATTCCCCAGCTTAAGTAATTATAGTCACATATTCAGACCACAGAATCAGAAGGTTGTATACTTAGATCCTGAAGGGACTTTCTAGGACATTTAAGCCAGATATGGAAACTAAGGTTTAAAGATATGAAAATGTTTGCCCAGATTGTAGAGGTCATGAATGGTCATACAATTGTACAATAGATCTAGAGAAGAAAAGAAGAGGGTGGAAGGAGAAAGGGAGGAAGAGGGAAAGAGGAAAGGAAAGAAGAAAGGGTGAAGAGAAAAAGGAAGGAAAGAAGGATTGATTTATTAAGCACCTACCAGGCACAACTCTAAGCATTTTACAAATATGTCATTTGAAACTCACAACAATTCTGAGAGATAGATGATATTAAAGCTAGTAAGGCTGATTTAAAATTTGACTTCAGTTTTTTTGCACTCCAGGCCCAGTGCTCTAGAGTTAATTTAGTCTATCCTCTTACTTTATAGATGAGGAAACTGAGCCTTAGAGATATTAGGTGAAGCCTAATGGCACATGGATAATAAATATCAGAAGACAGATTTTGAACCCAAATTCACCTCCAAATTCAGCGATCCTTCTGTTGCACCACTGGCTTAAGACTTGATCATATGTGAACATAAATATAAAGGCCTTAAGGGTAGGTAACTGGAGGATGTGTTTGGGCTTTCCTATTTAGTATAGTTTAGGCAGATTTCTCATTATCTAACAAATTAATACACATATTCTAGGAGTTTGAATAGGAGTTTCAAAACATTATAGATTTTCAAAAAATTATGTGAGCCTAGCACAACAGTAAATACTCTTGTTTCATCAAATATTCATAGTTTTGGAAATGATCACTTTAACACAAAACTTCAGTAATAGGAGTTTTATATGGCTTGTTTTTGGAGGGAATGATATATATGAAGATAGCAATATGAGTCATTTTAAAAATTTTATAATGTGCACACTTAATACTCTTTATTAAATGCTTGGGAGTTAAAATGTATGAAGATAGTTCCCAAAATAGAAAACCCATATAACTGTATCTAAAATTCAGCCTGTCTTATATTAAGAGACAGATAACAAATTTAGACATTTATTTCTCAAAACTGGTGGAAAGAACATGTTCTTAAATCTCAATAAAACTTTCTAGTTAGCTAAGCATTTCAGTGTATTGAATTGTTATGAATGGAAAACATTAAAAAGAAAATCTTGAAGTGTGCTTGATAATGTTGAAATAATTATTTTGTCACTTTGAGGATCAGGACACTATGGTCCTCCAAATTTTAACCATTAGAAAGGACAGTGTAATAAACACAGTTTGATGGTTATTTTTAAAATAAGGCCATCTTGGAAGGTGAGGCACTGAGGTCAACCCCAAAAGGACCTCAGAAGTCATCTACTTTAATTCCTTCATTTTTACAGTGGAAGAAACTGAGTCCCAGTGATGTTAACCAACTTACCTAAGTTCACAAAGCTAACAAAGATAATATTTGAATCCAGGCCTCTTGACTCCATAATCAGTGTTATTTTCCCTATATCAAATTGCATGACTGGCCTGGTAATTATCAGGATTGTCAAAGTCTTCTCTTTTCTTACTTAAAGCTGTCCAAATTTTAAACAGTTCTGCATGGTAGAGTGGATGGAGAGCTAGGCCTGAAGTCAGAGGGATCTGAGTTCAGATATGGCTTTACTTACTAAGTTGTAAGACCTTCAGCAAGACACTTGACTGCTTCAGTTTCCTCAATGGTAAAATGGGGATAACAATAGCTTTTATAAGAGAATCAAATGAGAATATTCTGCAAATCTTAGAGTGCTATATAAAAGTGACAGCTATTATTATCAATACAACTTTAGGAAATACCAAAAGGCTTTACCTTCCCCTTCTCTCTTTGCTCTGATTCAGTATTATCTTGCCCTTTAGCAATCATATTTTTCTTTCCTATACAGTTGTGTGAAGAATGCTAGTGAGTATTTTGTAAATTTTGAGAAGATAATTAGAACCCACATCCAAGAAAACTTATAGCATTCCTGTAAATAATCCAAAGGAATTCTCTAGCTAAACTCCTTGATACAGATTTTTTAAAAAATAAATAAATAAATAAAAACACACCATAAAAGCAAGTATAATGCTGGAGAAACTGAGCAAGATAGAGATTAGAGATTAAATTCAATAATTTATTAAATAGGAGAGATCACTGGGACCAAATGGATCCATGGTTTGGTCCCAGGACTGAACGAGACTATCATCTCAAAGAATCCAGTACCAATATCAGATACACAAGATTCTATATAGGGTAACAAGAACAATGACATAATGGAGGAGGTACTTGGATGGGGATGACTAATGGGGGGAGGCACCTAGGATAACATAATGGGAGGTACTGGAGAGGCTCCTGATATTCTAATAATGTCTAAATGGATAAAGACCTTTATCCCATCCAACATTAAGAGGGAATTTCTATAGCCTAAGGTCTAAGATATAAGACTTTTATCCTAACATTAAGAGGGAATGGTTATAACCTGAGGCAGAGTAACTGAATAGGACAATTAGGGAAATTGGGTCAGGATATTAAAAGAGAACTGTGGCACAACAGCAAACTCAAGACAATTGGTATGTTTGATTTATAAGATAGCTGAAGTCATCAGATTGACCAAATTTCACATTTATGTTTGTCTTCCAGTAAGTATAATGGAATTAAAAACTCTATTAGTTTATCAGGGAGTCAGTCCCAATCAAGTTGGCTGAGAAAAAATTTCCTCTCTAGATGCCAGATTATATTTAATCTGCCTTCATTTTAACACTATTAATTTTTTTGGCTTCCTTTAAGACCCAGCTCAAATCCCACACTGTCTTTCCCTTTTCCCCCAATTACTAACACCTTCCTCTTTCAGAAATGCCTTTATCTACTGGGTAAATGTCTAGTTTTGACCTAGTAATTTACACGTTTTCTTCCTCATTTAAAATGCACGATTTTTGAGGGCAGGATCTGTTTCTGCTTTTCTCTGCATTCTTAGTATTTAAGGTAGTTCCTGGCACATAGTAAATGCTTAATAAAGGCTTGCTGATGGACTGGCTGACCAGATCATACATATATCTTCCAATTGCCACTTGCAGACTTGGAGTTTTTCTATTATAAATGGTTGTGTTGGATTTGCTATTTATTGTTCAGGGATGTATATTTGTTTCTGTCATTCATATAGATCTAGGGAAGAATTTATGGATTTTAAGAAATATAATCTAATTCTGATTATTCAGAATTTTAAACGTGCATTTATATGCTTCCTTTAGGGAGAGTCCAACGCACATCCACTCACAGTACCTAAAATGGCCAGGTCCATAGGGACTAAGGTGTGAATTATACTGACCCCCTCTTTTTTTTTTTTTAAGATGAAACAAAGCAGAGGGATTACTGTAATCAAAGATTACTAACATTTTGAGCACACTGGCCCATCCCACTAGTCTCAGTATAATTCCAGAAGCCAGCATTCAGGGCTCTATGGAACCAAGGCAGAACACACTGATTTCCCCATAGGCTTTTACCAACCGGTTGCTGACACACCCAAGACTCTGGCAATGTCCCAACAATCAGGTATAATCAGGATATCCCAGGGGATCTAAAGAGCAGATCCCACAGCAAGTGCAAGTTCTAAATTTGTCTGCCAGAATGATTAATCTCTTTAAGCAAATTCCTGGGACATAATTATGGTGCTCTAATCAAGGAATGGGATATTGCCATCTGGGGCAGTCATCTGGAAGAAGAATCTCTGCAAAGACAGTAACACTTCATTCAAAAGAGCCTCTGACTTCGAGGTCAAATAGTCACTGCTAATATATTCATTCACCCTTCCTAGGGAGTTGATATTTCAGCCAAACCGAATTATTCCTCCTTCCCCCACATGACAGACAGTGAAAACAAATGGACTTAGCATTAGGAAGACCTGTGTTCAAGTCCTATCTCTGATACATACAGTATTTGTAAGCCTAAGCAAGTCACCTAACTTCTAAGCCCTCTCTAAGCAACTAAAGATAAGGCTTCTTAAATTCTATAGTGTCATGGATCCCTTCTGGTGAAGGTAATGGGTCTCTTCTTAAAATAATGGTGTTAAATTAATACAATAAAATACACAGGTTACAAAGGAAACCAATAAAAATGAACTATAGTTATCAAAACATTAAAAACAAAAATTAAAACAATTTCACAGATCTCAGTTAAGAACTCTTGACTGAATTGCAGAGAAAGTGCTGACCTGCTTCTGAAGAGAGAATTTCTTCATGTAGGGCTGCCAGGTTGCACCACAGTGTAAAGTATCAAGCCCTAGAGTCAGGAAGATATATCTTCATGAATTCAAAGTTGGTCTCAGACACTACTAGTTGTGTGTCCTTGAGTAAATCACTCAATCCTGTTTGCCTCAATTTCCTCATCTGTAAAATGAGGTGGAGAAGGAAATAGCAAACCACATATCTTTGCCAAGAAAACCCCAAATGGGGTAACAAAGAGTTGCATGCGACTGAAATGAATTAACAAGAAAGGTTTTCCATACCAATAAAATCTCAGGTCAGGTCATTAGGGCTCCCCATCTCTCAATTTCATGTCTTTACTTATGTTATTCCTTATGCTTCAAGTGTCCCTCTATTGAATCCATCATTCCAACTCTGCCTATTGAATTCCTACAGCTCTTTCCTTTTTTTTTTTTCCCAGTTCTGAACTTAAATAGCAAATCACTTGAATATTTTCATATACACATCAGAAAATGGAGCTTGTATATGAAACCACAGGTCTCTATAACCTGCATATCTTTCAAAGTTCAGTTAATTCTGAAAACCTTCCTTCATTCCTTTCCAAAGTTGGTAATAGCCTCTACACATTGGGCCTCACATATTTTGTTCAAATCTCATTTATGTACTTAGCATGTATTTTTGTGTTACACTGCTTTGTGTTCATGTAAAGAACTATCTTGCTGGACAGTGAAATCTATCACTTGAAGAGCCATATCTTTCAGCTTCTCCCAATGCCCAATATATGGGTTTGTATTTACACTCACTCAGTAAGTACTTTTAAAAGTTTGATAAATTTAATTGAATTATCAGCAAATACTTTTAAATACCCACTGTGTATCCAGCTAAATTTATGAGCCTTTAATGTTTTCAAGGAGCTGTGCTAAGTTATGGGCATAATATGGGTTTTCAGTCTACTTTGGTAGACGGGATATAGACAAAAATTACCAAATAGAAAAAAAAAAAAACAATTTATTCTGAATTTTAGCTACATAATATAGACAATAACCCTATGATCACTAAGGATCTGGGCAGTTCAAGAAGATTTCACAGTGCTTGAGTTGGGTCTTTGGAGGAAGAGGATTTAGAAGCTCCAATGCTGACCCTACTTACACATTGTAAATAGAATCTCTTCTTTTCACTCCGTCATCTACTACCCCAGTTCATGCTCATACCAATTCCTACCTGGTATATTGTAATAGCCTCTAATACAGTCTCCCTACTCCAGATCTCCCTTCCCCTCTATTCCAACCCATCCTCCACAAAACTGTCAAACTGTTAATTTCTAAAATATAGATCTGACCAAATCATTTACAACTCCAAAATTATTAATGGCTCCTTATTGCCTGGAGGATAAAATATAAAATAATTTGCCTTCAACTGAAATTACTCTGCAAGCTGGATCTACCTTTCTGCTCTTAGTTCATAATATTCTTTTTCAGATACTCCCCTCCTCAATCAAACTAGCCTACTAACCATTTTCTTTCTATGACATTTCCCACTTTATTTTTGTAAAAAATGGCTCATTTCTACCATATACTTGTTTTTTTCCTTAGTTTAATGGAATCTCTTCAAAGCACTGCTCAGATTATCTGTTCTTTCAGTAGCCTTTCTTGATACTTCTTGAAAATATTCCCTATATTTACAAGTATGGAAGGTGACATAATGTAGTGAATAGAGAGATGACATTAGAGCCATGAAGACCCAGTTTCATATCCCATTCCTGACACATAATGGCTCTGTGAGCTGGGCAAGTCATGTAAAACTTTCTGTGCTATAAACATTGTTTGAACAACAGAAGTTGTCATAACAATAACACTGCATTGGTAGAGGGAATTTTCATTACCTATGAAAGTTCCCTCTTAACAATGAAATCTAAGTTAATCCCTATTACCTATTTTGTATTTACTCATGTAGGATGGAATGTAAGCATGTGTGTGTAGACATTACTTGTCTTTGTATTTTTATTGCTAGCACAACGCCCTGCTTGGTACACTACATGCACTTCATAAATATTCATTAAATTCAAAGGAATTTCAAGGAATTTGGAGGATTACATTTGTATGACAACAATGAATGGATCTTTTGATAAGACTGGAAGACTCTTGTAAAGGAGAATATAGGAAAATAAGGTTGGGTCCTCTTCTGCACATAGCTGATAGTGAATATCGACAAGAAGGTAAGAGCATAATAGTGGTATTCTTAGTACTTTTAAGGTATAGGCAAAGTAATTGAGCCTCACAACTACTCTATGAGGTCAGTGTTAAAAACTATTATCTCTGGTTTAACATGAGACATGAAGTAATCTGTGCATAATTACCCAACAAGTAGGTATCAGGGGCAGGTTCTGACCTCAGGTTTCCCTTGATTCATGGGCTTGTTTCTGCTCTTCTGAGGAGGGCTATCATATTATGATGAACCTATTAGAAATTTGGAACTGATTTTATAGATAGAATTATCTATCATTAATTTGTTAGTAGGAGGTGTCAGAAGGTACTTACTAAAAGGTACTGAGTACTTGCACAAAGTGGCTTATTGGAAGGATCAGTTATATAGCCATGTACAGGACAGAACAGTGAAGACTAGAGGAAGAAATATTAGTTATGAGACTGTGGTCATAATAGTCCAGGCAGAAGCTGAAGACCACCTAAACAAAGGTGGGAGGAATGGGGAGAGCAGAAGGAAGAGACAAATATGAGATATTACAAAAGAAGAAGTGAAAGGGCTTATGAGTGGATAATGGGAGAGACAGAGGAGGATCCAAGTAAAAAGCTGACTCACAAGTCTAGCTAAGGGGGGAAAAATACTTCAGAAAGAAATCAGGAAGTCCCAACACAACTGATTTTGGGGAAAAGGTGAGGTGGTTAGTTTTAGACATGATAGATTAGAGATTATCTCTCTACTCCAATGTATCATCCACACAGTTGCTAAAAAGATAAAGCACTGTTGGGGTCATGTCATCTCCTACTCAATAGATACCGTTAATTTTCTATTAACTCTTGGATCAACCATGTCTCCACTTGGCATTTAAAGCCCTTTCCAAACTGCACTTGATCTTTCCAATCTTCTTACACAAGACTCCCTTTTGTACTCTTTATATTCTAATCATAGTAGTCTACTTGTTCCTCACTCAAAATATTCTCTCTCTTGTTTCTGTGCCTTGGAAATGTTAGAAATGCTTTCCCCCCTAATCTCTGTTTTCTAATATCCCTGAATTCTTTCAGAAAAAGTAACAGCTAATACCTATAGTCTTTAAAATTTGCAAAGTGCTTTACAAACCCACTCTCATTTGATCTTCACAACAACCCAGGGAGTTAGGTGCAATTATTGTCCCTCTGTGATTAATGAGGAAAGAGAAACTGAGAAAGGTTAATGAGCTAATCCTGGGTCACACAGTTAGTGTCTGGGGCTGCATTTGAACTCAAATTTTCCTGAATTCCTTCCAACAATATCCACTGTGCCATTTAGGTAGCTAAGTAAGTTAGCTAAGGTAAGCTAACTCTTAAGTTTCACCACAAATGCCATTTTCTTCAGGTTCCATCCCACTATAAGTGTCTTCACTTTTAAGATTACCTTATATCTAATCTATGTATTATAGGCAGCTAGGTAGCACAGTGGTTAGAATGCTGGGCCTGAAGTCAGGAAGATCTTGTTAAGTTCAAATCTAGCCTCAGACACTTACCAGATGGATGACCTTGGGCAAGACATTTAACTCTGTTTACCTCAGTTTCCTCATCTGTAAAATGAGCTGGAGAAGGAAATGCATTTTTGCCAAGAAAACCCCAAACGGAGTCATGGAAAAGTTAGATACAACTGAACAGCAACATTCTATATAGTAGATACATACTTGCTTTTCTCTGTATCCATTGTCTCTCCCATTTGAATGTAAGATTCTTGAAATAGAGTACATTAAAAAAAATTATCTTTGTATTATTCCCTGGGCTCAGCTCAATATGTGGCACATAGTAGATACTTAATGAATGCATGTGCATTGGCTGCTTGATTGCCATTCAGGTGCCTATATCAACTGAACAGTTAGAGGTAAAGGACCAAAGCTTGGGATGCAGATCAGGGTTGGTGATGTAGCTACATAGACCACTGGCTTCAAAAAAGATAGCTACAATACTCAATCGAGAGTACAGAGACTTGATTAGTATCTGTGAGAGGAAGTGAAAAGAAGAAAAGAAATGGATCAAGAATGGAAGTTCAAGAATATGGGCATTGTGAAAGAGTCAGAAAAGATACAGCCAGAGAATTGAGACCAAAGTAAGACAGTATAATGTCATGGAAAACAAGGGAGAACATAATTTTTATGAGGGATTGATCAACACAGTGGAATATTGCTAGATTAAGGGGAAAAAAAAAAGGAAAAAAATCATTGGATCTCTGGTGACTTGGGCAAATACAATTTTAACCATGGGGAGAGTGGCAAAAGTCAAGTTAAGGAATTTAAGAATGAGTGGATATTGGGGAAATTTAGGCAAATAAGTAAAAATCATTCATGAGAAATTTGGCAATGAAAATAGCATGAAAGTAGTAGTTGGAGGAAATAGTAAGGTTTAAGAAGCTTAAATTTTTTTTCAAATATGAGATATGCACATATTTATACTTTAAGTATTTGGTGGAGAGAAAGAGATTGTAGGTACTGGAAAGAGTGAGAGAACAAGATTTCAAAAGTATCAGTGGAATTAAGAATACAGGTGGAGGGATAAGTCTTGAAAGAAGGGATATATCTTTCTTTGGGTGATATGAAAGAAGGGAACAAAAATGGGCAAAAACAGAGAAATTTTTTTAAATTAAGAGATTAATATAGAAACAGTTTGAGGCAAGGTAAAGAGTGTGGCTAAAAAGACATTTGTTTTAGACAACTATACTATAAATATGCAACTGATGAGCTATCTTGTCTCAGACTTTGGCGGGTGAAATTGTCCAAATTTTCAGAAGTCAATTGAATTTGAGATCTGTGCAGATGGGTTATGGATGTATTTTTTCAGAAGAATGTTATTCTCTTCCCTAACTGGGCCATTCTTTCTTACTGACGAACTCTTGAAATTTCAGTTTGAGTAGCAGGGCTGCATCCCCCAGAGGGAAATCTCCATGTGGAGAAAATCAAAGCTTGAAGTGAGGAAAAATTTCCCAATAATTAGAGTATATAAAATGCAATGAGTTGCTTTGTGTAATGATAGATTTCCCTTTCTTGGCAATCATCAAGCTCAGACACTAGCTGATCATTTGTCCAATAGGTTATAATGGATATACTTTCATAGGTAGGATAAATAAAATGGTTACCAAAGTCCTTTCCAATTTCTGAGTCTTGTGATCCTGTGATTTCACCAATAATACTGATGTTATTATTTCTCTTGACTGTGTCAATTGGAATACCATGGTTGGACTGTAATAAACAATGGCGAAGCTTCTATTTTTCCTATATTACAATACTACTTACAGTTTGTTGACTACTGATAGTGCAGGCAGATTCCAATTCCCTTAAGAGTACTGCTGTAGGACAATGTCAACAGTATTAGTGTTCCACAAACAGAAGATATGTTTAACTCAAATATTTAAATGCAAATTGTGTTTTGCTTCAGAGTACATCTGAAGACACCCTTGTGCTTTTAGTCGCAGAGAGCTACTGGGAGAAATTGACTTTATGAAATAACATCAAACATTTTCTCTCAATAGAATCTCCCTTGTTAAATATGGTTGTTTTATCTACCTACCAATTGGTGAAAGTCTCCTTTGATGCCCATAGGGATGACATTGATGAAATATGCTCATGGTAGCAAGAAAAGTTCCCTGGCTACAAAGAAAATGGCTTGATCACCACATAATTCCTGGTGAACAGAATAAAGTTTGTTATCAGAGAAGCTCTGTTTGGAGCTCCCTTTTTTTTACCCTTCCCCCTTGCCCCCACACCACACAATGATCCAATGATGTCAAGGACATTCAATCTCCTGATTCTGCATTTCCCTTGGCTGTCCCCCATATCTGGAATTCTCTCCCTCCCAATCTCTGCCATCAACCTTCCTTCAAGTCCTAGCTACAACCTCACCTTCTACAGGAATCCTTCCCCAACTTAATTCTAGTGCTTTCCCTCTGCTGATTATCTCCATTATCTCCTGTACTTGTAGCTTGTTTGTATGTTAACTAAACTCTTGAGATCAGTTTCTTGACCCATTCCTTGGCATAGTGCCTGGTGCATAGTAGGAGTTTAATCAATTTTATTGCCTGCCTGCCTGATGTAGGCTCTCTATCACCTTTATAACTTTGGGGCAAGTCACCTCTTTGCACCTCATTTTCTTTTTCTATAGAATGAGAGGAGTGAAATACCAAGAAGCCTTCTGTTTCTAAATCTAGGATTCTATAATCTCTGCCCTTGAGCCATATGGCCAAGCACTTACTGAGTGTGAGAAGTATACTTGGAGATTAAGAGTGGCATCTGGTCCCTTGGCTGGGGCCTTTACTATTCTGTGCTTATCTTATAGAATCAGCCATAAACCGAAAGGTCAGAGAGGTACCATCTTGCAAGAAAAGCAAAACTAACTCCTGGGCAAAAACACAAATAAATGACTTGTCATTTGAAGTTTTGGGTCTTAAAAATGAGCTAAGGGGATAATCCTCTTAGTATATTAATAACTAAAGTACATATTCTCTTACTTATAATTCAGAGCCACTAAGTTTTTGGCATTTGGGTATGCTTATAAAATAGATGCTCTTTTTTAAAAAAAGATTTCTGAAGTTTTGTAATTTCTCTGGAATAATGTCATTTTATACCTGAGACTACTAATATCTTTATTTTCAAAATTAATTTCAAGCAATTTTTGTTACCAGTAACAATTTTTTTTGGTGAATATGTCTCCAAGATTTCCAAATACTATAAAGCTAATAAAATTCAGTCACCACATTATGTAACCAGTGTACTATTATGGAGATAGTGCCATGCATAATTTTCCCATTAGGGGCTGAGCATCTAGGAAAATACATAAAATAGGCAAATTCAGTAGTGGCACCTAATCTATGTCATTCAAAGGAATAAAGATTATTAGAATTATAAACCTGGAGCC
This sequence comes from Sminthopsis crassicaudata, assembly GCF_048593235.1. Classification (NCBI taxonomy): domain Eukaryota; kingdom Metazoa; phylum Chordata; class Mammalia; order Dasyuromorphia; family Dasyuridae; genus Sminthopsis; species Sminthopsis crassicaudata. The sequence goes on along the minus strand of NC_133619.1, from coordinate 312,157,030 downwards.
AGAAGGGACTTTTTTGAACCTCCTACTTTCATTTTATCATTCTACAGATGAATAAAATAGTTCCATAGAATTTGCTCAAGGTCATATAGGGAATAGGGAATAAGTGATAGAGGCAGGATGTGAACCCACATTCACTCACTCTACATCTAGTGCTCTTCCCACTAAATCATAATGCCTCTCATTTGGCCTCCACAGTTTCACTAGATACCACTGATTTTAATAATGCAATGAAACTGCTTTGAAATTGACCACATCCCCATCAACTCCATATCATGGTAGGCTTTCATTTCTGTAACAATGGTGATGACCATTTGGATATTATTAATGAAAAAAGTGAATGCACCAAGTATTCCATTCAAGCATTACAAAGTGTCATGAGTCACCTCATCAAGAAGCACAATTCCACTCAGATGCCCATGTGAATAATATAGCAAGTACACTGTCACCAGTCTCAGGCAAAGAGTAGTAGCTACCCTCTGACCATAAGCCAGTCCATTTTCTCTTTATATTTTACCATAAAGACTTGGATTCTCGGTGAAAACCACTCCCTGGGAATACATTAGTCACCTCTGAAAAGTTGCATTGTCTCTCAGGACACAAGAGTACCATTTAGTGCCCTAGAATAGTCAAATCATAGTGGCAATAACAATACTATGGATTTATATTGTCCATTCAGTTCTCAATTATCCATAATAATGAAGCAGACCAATGATGTGGATGATCCAAAACCCTATCTACTTGATCCCTTGAGGATTAAAAAAAAACCTAATAGGCCAAATCTTACATTTAATATAAATTTAATAGCCTAGGAATTCATAATGCTTTAAATAGAAACATTAAACTACAATATAAAGCTCTGACTGCTTCATCTCCCTGTCCTGTTTTGTCCCACTGGTCTTTCTCTGTTCTCTGTGCCATTCTAGGGATCATCTGTATCTTTCTGACTGATGTAAAGGGTCAGTCTATGGTAATGTTGGATTCGCTGTGCTGATACTCCCAGGAGCTGATAGATCATTGTTTTGATTTAAAAGGCCTTTTCAGCTCTTGCTCAATTAGATTAAACAAAGACACTGTTTACGCCAGCAAGGCATTTAATTGAGGTGATGATGTCAATAAGGACTTGGAAGCAGAAATTTGCTGAATTTGGTCCAGGTTATAAATAATTGAATTGACTCTTTCTTCCTAAAAGCTCAAAACGCTTATTCTAGCTATATCTGTTATTAATGGTCAATGAGTATCCTAAAAGAGAAGAGCTAGTTTTATAAAACTGTATCTGAATTTCCAAGAAGCTGCTTTTACAAGTGGAGGATCTCAGGCAATGATAACACTTTTCTAATGCAAAAATTTCAATACCACTCAGTCTTCCAACAAAAAGAAAAAAAAATTCCTAATTCTAAAGTAAGGAAGGATGCTTGTTTTTATGATTTATGCTGAAATTCAGAAAGGCTATCAATACTTTTTGGTCTAATGCTTTTTGACTAGTTATGTATTTCAATTATTTTTCACTACCCCAATTCAAAAATTCCTTTCTCTTTCTGTATGGGCGAATTTCCTCAATTAATAATTGTAAGGGAGAAACTGCTCTCCTGAAATAATTTGAGAGGTAGCTGGTTTAGATTTTTCAGGAGAATATTCCATAGCCAGCTAATCACAGGAAAGGGGAGAGCATGGCCCAACTAAAGTTATCCAAAAGTTCCTCAAGGTTCTTGTGGATGGTGGAGTTTTGGCTGTTTCAGTGATTTGGAAGGGAGATAGCTTCTCATGGAGAGAAAAAAAAAAACAAAACCTGCAGGTTCACAGAAGCAAATGACAAATGGGTGCACTCCAACTCTGGGATGCACAAAACAATGAGATTGAATGGTGGTCCTCTTCTTAGATGATTTATGAATCTGGCTTATCTACATGGACACCCTCGGGAGAGCAAAATAGAGTCTATAAAATTAATATAAATATTTTGCATACAATCTTGTGGCAGGGAGCCCAGAGAAATGTGCTTTGGAAGCAAATATGCCAACAGAAATGGAAAGCATCATTTTTATAGGATTGTAGCTTTAGAACTAGAAGGGATATTAGAGGCCATCCAATCCATCTCCCTCATGATACAGATGAAAAAAACGAGTAGTAGATAAGTACTTAGTACCACAAATGATATTCTTCCCATCTCCAGGTCTTTGGCCATGGTCCACACCCTGAATGCCCTCCTTCCCCTCTGATTTATAGAACTTTTCCAGCAGGACACAACTCAAACATTGCCTTCTATGAGGAGCCTTTCCTTACCATTCCACTCCTAGTGCCCTTCCTTTTATCTTGTATTTCTTGACTTTTGTCCTTCACTGGCTCATGAAGAGTGAGAATGATGCTTTGCATAACTCAGCCTTGCTTAAAATCAATTCATGTATGTGTTAGTCAAGACATCACCTGTAATGCCATTGGTTTTTGAAAAGGATGTTTGGAAACAAATTTCTTGATATTTACATATGCACAATTTGTTACCTTAGTCCCTAGCACTGTTTGACATATAGGAGCTTAATAAATGCTGCTTCAAGGGTAGTATGAGATTGAGGAATGCTTTGATTCCAGTCCTCTGATTCCAAGGTCAATGCTCTCTTAAATGGACTAAGTTTTGAGACAACTGAAACCGGAACTTTTGGTGGTCCACAATAACTGAATCTCTTTATTTTAGCCTCTTGTTCATATTTGCAATATGTGTGAAATAACTGGGTTATTTCCATTAAAAAACAGGTGGGAAGTTGAAGGGATATGGGTGCCTCTAGCAGATCTCTAAAGCTGGAGTCAGTTGACTTTCCTATTTGGGTGACTTTCAAGAAACCACTTGCTTAAAAAATGCTGCTGCAAGGGTAGTATGAGAATGAGGAACCATTTGACCCCAAGTCCTCAGATTCCAAGGTCAATGCCCTCTCTCAACTGGACCAAGGTCTGTGACAACTAAAATCGGAACCTTTGGTGATCTACAACCTGAATCTCTTTGTTTTAGCCTCTTGTTCATATTTGCAGTGGGTGAAATAACTGGGTTATTTCCACTAAAAAACAGGTGGGAAGTTGAATAACGTTTCTGTAGCAGAACTCTGAATCTGGAGTCACTTGACTTTCCTACTTGGGTGGCTTTCAAGAAACCACTTCAACATCTCTGGGTCTCAACTTCCTCATCAGTTAAACAGGTATAGTAATATTTGCCCCTACGTTGGGGCAACTTGCCCCTTCAGGGTTGTTGGAATGATGCAATGAAAAAAAAAAATTATACAAAAGCATTTTGGAACCCTCAAGTACAATGGGGCAGATAGGTGATACAGAGAATGGAGTACCTGGTCTAGAGCCAAGAAGATTTAAGTTCAATTCTGGCCACAAATACTGTTATGACCCTAAATAAGTTATTTAAAATCTGTATGTCTCAATTTCCTCATCTGTAAAAGGAGATGATAATAAAACACCTTCACAGGATTGTTGTGAGGATCAAATTGTAAAGTGCTTAGCATAGCACCTGTACACAATGCTATTTGTTTGTTGTACATTTATGTACTTCACAAATATTCTCATTTTATTCCCATTAAAAAATCCTAGAAGGTAGGAACGAACGAACATTTTTTATGTTTAATTGCTTGCAATTCTTCCTGACCCTATTTGAGGTTTTCTTGGCAGAGATGCTAGAGTGGTTTGTCATTTCCTTCTCCAGCTCATTTTACTGATAAGGAAATTGAGACAAACTGGATTAAGTGACTTACCAGGGTCACACAGATAATAAATGCCTGAGGCTGGATTTGAAGTCAGGAGGATTTGAAGTCTGTCCTAATTCAAAGCCCAATAATCTATCCACTGTACCACCTAATTGCCCTAAGAGTATTATATCTCATCTCATTAGGACAAGTATGCCCTATTATTAATCCTTGTTTTACAAATGGGAAAACAGATAGAAATGACTTGCCCAGGATCACACAGCCAGCAAGTATTTAAGGCTGGATTTGAATTCTTTTTGCCTTCATGTCCAGTACTGGCCATGGATCACCAGACCACCAGCCAGCTATTATTCCTTCTTAAAGCACTATTAAAATAGACATCCCTGGGGCAGCTAAGTGGTATAGTGAATAAAGCACCAGCCCTGAAGTCAGGAGGACCTGAGTTCAAATGTTACCTCAGACACTTCCTGGCTACGTGACACTGGGCAAGTCACTTAACCCCAATTGCCTCAGCAAAAAAAAAAAAAAAAAAAAGAGGGAAAAATAGACATCCCTTATTGTTTATCATCAACTTAGGCACTTCATGCATGTATTATTAATTTAGGAAAGAAGTGGGAGAAGTCTGTGAAGATTTGACTGATAGTTGGAAGCTTAGAGTAAAAATAAGCGTCACAGCAGTTTAATCTTGGAAATCACAGTTATATTCCAAGGCTCTGAAGGCTCTCCTGGCAGGGAAAGGAACAAACATCCTGGAAGGGGCATTTCTGTGCCCATTGTCTAATAAAACTTCTAGGCCATGCTTTCTCATTTTCTGTTCTGCTGTATCCCTGCATGAAGGCAAGACCTCTCTGTTTCCCAGTGAATATTATTCAGCAGCCAATTTATGACTCAGTTCATCTTGCCACTACAATTATGGATGCTTCTCCCTGAAGTGTACTCCAAAGGAGGGACAGATTTCTCTCTAAAATAGATATTTGGTAGAGGAAGAGGCGGTGGTGGCAGGCTAGAATGTCACACACACCAAAAAAACATCTCTGAAAAGGAAGTGAAAAGTGCATGCCCAAGAGCAGAAAACCATGTTTTTTAAAAGGAGGCATATGGAATATTGCTTGCGTAGGTAGGAATGAAAGAAAAAAAAAAAAAAAAAAAAAAAGGAATGATTTTTTAAGAGAAAATAATTCATGCAAGGGGGAAAAAAGTCCATGCAAAATTCTTTCCAGGACAATGCCCTTGGGAAAGTTTAACACTCACCCTTTTATTTCTAATCAGAACAGTCAAGGAAATTTTAAGGTGCCATTTCAGATGGCTTGCTGTAAGTATGTGAAGGCTTTCTTTGATACTGCCCTCAATACTTTGTTTTTTCTCTTTACACACATTGAGCTCTGAATAAATATTGTGGCACGCATATCTGCCAGGATTCTTTAAAAGCAGAACATCTGTGATACTAAGATGGAAGATCTGGCGCCTGACAACTTTTAAGTGACGAAGTCTTTGGGGGGTACAGATCAAGTTCCTGATGAACTTCAAATGAAGCTCTTTTAACTTCTACAATTCCATCTGAATTCATGCATAAATTACAGTGCATTTAGCATAACTAAGTGGAAATAACCTTGGCTCTTAAAATAGGAATTTCTCCAGTTAAAAGCAGAAATTGACTTTACCTGCTTTCTCCTAGAACAGGGGATTTGGCCATGACAATACCAACCTGAATAAATAGCTTAAACAAAGTAGATAAATCCTTCAGTGCTTCCAAAGGGTAAGTAATCCCAACAAAGTCCCTGGAATGAATGGGCAGGATTAGAATTGTGGTGTTCTTGGAATATGCCCAATTTCAAAACCCAAACAGAGTATGTGACAGCAAATATTTCGCCCTACCCATAACAGTGACTCCATCTTCCCAGAGCTTACCAGGATTTAATGGTGCCTTTTACCAGAAAAATATACAACTATACTCAGTGAAAAAAATAATAGCTCAAAATAATTTTAAGCAAGACTTTGGGAAATTAAACTACAAACTAAAAAATAGGGCCATTACCTATGATAAATATGTGAAGTCAATGGATTACCTTGAAAAGATGGCAGCCCAGTAGGGAAAATTTCCATGAGGCCAGAATTTTTAGGTAACAGTATTACCATCATACAGACTTCTAGTGCCAATCCAACAAGCAAATCAACAAGCATTATTAAATGCCTACTACATGTCAGGAACAATCTCTACACTAGAATATGCTTGAAACAAAAAATTGTGACATAAGATCTCTGCTCTAATTTTTTTGTGTTCTACACCTAAATCTAGTAGCTTATTCACTACAAATCAAACTACTTCTACAGATACCGGAGTCCTAATTGAGGAAGACTGGTTAAATTAGCCCAGAATACTAGAGGATTCCTTCATAGCATGAAAGGCAGCCTTCAATCTTTGCCTTTATGAAAGGTTATTTATATGGTAGAGTTTAAATATTAAACTTTATATGAACCAAAGGGATTTGAGGAATGATGAAAACAGCCATAGCTTTTCCTGTACTATGGGCTTCTAGAGGATGAGTGTGTTTGGGGAAAAAATGAAATGGTTATTTTCTTGACAGGAGACACAAGTAATATGGAACTATTTTTCACAATTCATCAAAAGGCAGACAGTTATATGACACTGACATGGTGACATCGTAGAAGCAACTTAATGGAAATGAGGTTTGAGCTTCCCAAAAAGATCTTTTGGAACCATGTAAAAGCAAATTAGTTGAAGATGAAAGATGATGGTCATAAGTTTTGAAATCAAAGGGCCTTAAAGGTATGGTTCATTTAAAAAGAGATATGATGGAATTTTGGTTGAACAGGTCTAAATTAGGGAATTGACATTATGTAAATGGAGTGGTTCAAAAAACGTCTAATTTATCTTGAGTTCCATATATATGCTAAATATTGTTCTATGTAATTCGAAATGAAAAATTAATAGCCAAATATCCAGCAAAATGGAAACACTACAATCTGGGGAAAAGAGCTTTCAAATAAGTTCCAATGCTGCTAAGTATTTTTGCCAGTATTTATTCATTTGAAGTGTAATAATATTCCTTAAAGGGAGGCAAGAATATGTTTGTTTTTTTAAAGACTTTTTTTTTTCTGAAGCATTTATGTTGGTGAATCCTCTTGATGACTATTTGGAATGTGTGGCAATGAAGGAATAGTGATCTTCAATTATTTATGGGATAGCATGGCACAGTGAATAAAATCCAGGCCTTAGAACAGATCCCATATGTTCTCAAAACATATGGACAAGTCATCTAATTTCTCAGTGTACCAGGCAATCAAAACCAGAAGTTATATGAATTATCCCTCTGTGCTGATAGAATTTTCATACCAGAATTTCTTAAACCTATGAAATCACAGAATTCAAATAAATCTCTCTTCCCAAAAACCTATTGAGCATTGCACATATTCCTTTGTCTAGATAAGTTTGTTTTCTCTCAGGTGTTAGACTTCTAGATGGCTGAGATTGTCTCTCATGGTCCCCAGTGCATATTACTTGGAGGGAATGATGGAAAAGACCAGATAAGATCAAGTAAGACGTTTCAGACATTTTATCATAGGGAAAAAAAAAAAATTCTAAGCCAGTTTCATGACCATGTAGAACTTAATACAAAGCATTTCCTCAAAAAAAATTAATTAAAAAAAAAAAAAAAAAACAACCTTACTTGGATATAGGTCTTACCTATTCTCTTTCCATTCCCCAGGAATCCCTTAGAAACTTTTATTCCCAGAGTTACTTCTTCTTTACCTCTTTCCAAAGCCCCCATAATATGACTGACCTTTCATAAAATTACAGAGAGCTCAAAATCTCTAAGTGGGGTGGTTATAAAATCAGAAGACTCATCTTATCTTCCCCTGCAGGGGATTTCATTTTATGTGATCATTTTCGGCCTATTGACCTGAGATTTCAGATTGCTGATGCTAGGGAAAATGTTTCCTAGAACTCATTCTAAATATCCCACTTTCCCCAAAGTACTTCACTTTTACAATGGCAGGAGGCTGAAAAAGATGGCGAGAATGTAGAGAAAACGGGTTGAAGGAGAAAAGGATTTATTGGTGCCACAATAATTTGTTTAAAATTAAAAAGTCATTTTTAGGCTTTGTAACCTTTTTTTGGCAAAAATACCTGAAGGGAGGAAAAAAGCAATAAAATGACTAAATGAAAGAGTATCCAGCAAGTAAAAGTAGCTCCAGAAAGAAATTTATAAAGATTGATTAGAAGGCACAATACACAAATTTTCATTCTAATACCCATAATCTTCACTCCAGCACTCATACATATTAACTTCTTTATTGCTACATTTGTGAGTTATATGGAAACTGGAGACTTTTAAGAGTAAGTTTTTCAGGAAATGCTTAATGCATATTTACAAATTATAGGAAGATAAGTTACATGAAACAACATTTCCCCGGATTTAAACATATAAACATTGTTTTTAGTAAATGGAATAATGCCATCAGTACCATTCCCTTTAGCTATTTGTATATGATTCTTTGAGGAAACATTTTTGTCTTGGCACGCCCAATATCTAGCTTTTTAAAATTTTTTGATTGGAACTTGTGATTTCATTGATATAAGGAATTCCTTCTATTATTACAAGTACAGTCCAGTCTTAAACCTACTGCTTGCCTCTCAATATACATCATTATTTTGGCTAGTTTGATTAAGAAATCTTATTGTCTACACTATCTATAAGATAGTTGAATTTAACAGATGCAAATTTAATCCATTCTTTTCCTATATGTCCAACCCACTGGAGCAGTTTACTCAAAAGTCTATGGTGTTCCAGATTAATCAGGAAGTTAAAAATGGAGAAACATCAACATCTTCATAGAAGAAATAGATCAAACTTGAAGAAGATAGGATGTGATAACCTATACATAGTTTTGTCCAAAGAGAAAATATATGTAATCTTTAACAAGGAAATCTCATTCAAGAATTTGGAGTCCAAATCTGAATTTTATATCATTTTAAAAATTATTTTTGCAAATATTGGTTATATTCCTTATTTCAAAGACAGACTGCACATTCCAGCCTAATTTTCTGCTAAAAATGTATCATATCTTCCCCAATTCCCTGAGTCTCAGAGGTATCTAGATCTTGAGTTTGGAGGTTTCACAAAGATTATAATCCAACCTTTTCCCCAAGCTCACACAAATAATGGAGTCAGAAGTGAGATTTGAACCAAGGCCCTCTGACTTCTGAGTCAGTATCCTCAGGGGAAAAAAAAGCTTTCTTCAAATAACTTCTATACAATAAGTCAGAGAAGAGGTATTTCTTTTTTTAAAAAAATATGATGGAGAAATATTTAGAACAATTAACACAATAAAGCTGGGAAAAATGTATTAAACAAAGGAAATTCCATTTGTTTTGTTTTTAAATAGAATGAGGGTATTTTATTTCATGAGGGCTTTTTTTTGCTTATTTTGAAGAGATTTTTTCAAAGCAATTCTCTATAGCTGATAATATAAGCATAAAGAAATCTATTTGAATTATTTTCTTTAAAATATTTAAAATTTTTATTAAATATCTTTATTCAGTTTCAAGATCACAGTTAAAGTAGTTTAGCATGTTATACACATGACTTGACATGTGCACCTTTTAGAAATATCAAATTAAGTATAAGATTTTGAAGAAAAATTATATAAATGTGTATATTGACTTTTACTACACACACATCTAAGAAAGCAATAATTCTGTTGTACCATTAATGGAAATCATTTATTACATGGTATGTTTACATCAAATCTAAAGAGAACCAAGCCAATTTCTGAAAGCAAAAAAAAAAAAAAAAAAAAAAAATTTCTGTCATGCTGAAACTGTCAACAGACTTAAGACCTGGTGGTCAGATGAAGTTGTGTCTAATTTGTGATGTCTAATAGATTCAAACCTATAATCAACACTCAGAATCAGGTGTGTAGATTCTCAGGTTGTTATTGTTGCTGTCTCCTACATTTAAATTTATGAGAGTAAAAGACTTGTAAAATACTACTGAAATGTGTGAAACTTCATTGAGCTCTCTGGCCAACACCACAATGTCCACACTTCTTTAACTTCCAGAACCAGTGTCCAGCACAAACTAACATGAGCATGTCAATGGGGAAAAATGTTTGTCACCCTCTTGTGGGTCACAAGGTGGGATTAGTGTGTTATTTCTCAAAATGTATCAATTTAAGTAATTTAGTTTAAAGGTTATGAGGTAAGATTTGCATTTCGAGGGGAAAAGGTAATGACTTAGGTACTTGGTACCAAGTAACATACTTTGGACCAAGAAGTCTTTGGAAGAACTTAACAATGTTCATATGCCCATTAGTACTGTTAGATCAACCGATTTGCAATAAAATAAACTCTGACCACTGGCTGGAAAAAAAATTAAGAATACAAAATATTTTGAAGTGTACAATTTACCTTTCTGTAATCATTACAGCTTCTATAATACCAGATAATATTTGGCCAAAAGAGCAATCCTCATTTGGATTTGTAAGGAGAAAAGTGGGCAGAAATGATAAACAGTATGAGAGAAAAACAGAAATTACTTCTCTCTTGCAACTGAATTTGATTCATCTGCTTGCAGCTTCTTTGTCCTGAAATGTAGAAAATAATGTCTCCCATGCAAAGGGCAAGCAAGATGACTTGATATACAGTGTGACAACATTAACAGTGACTTTAAGACTAAAGCAAAGCAGTCCATTCAATAATCTACTGCACACATCTGAAAACAGATGAACTGACTAACTGCTTCTTTTCAATGAAGTACAATGTTAGTCAGTCTAACTCAGGATATTAAAAATATCTAAAGCCCAAACCAAAACAAATAAACAAAATGATTCTTTGGGAATGTTCGTTATCAAGAAAAAGCAACCCCTGAAGAACACTGGTTTTCAAAGGGTGCCAGGCAATCTTTTTCAGAGCAAATTAACAGCTCGATTTTAGATTCCATCAAGCAGCCAACAAGAATACTTCATAGGTCAAATGAAACAGCAATAACTACAAGGCTACCACTGCCCATTTTTAGCAATACGCTGTCCTCTCTGTGTGAGATGGTTCCTGGAATTTTAAACACTGCAGAGGTGAATGTGGCACTGAGGGCAAAAAGCATCAGATGGTGCAGTTTTTGAAACAGATAGAAGTAACAAAGCTATCCTTTAAAGCAGAGGTAGCCTATCAACACTGGCCTGATCCATGGCCACTCTGTAGAGTGTAATCAAATATTAACCCATTGGTGCCATATAAACCCTGTCTTCCTTCACAAGGAGGGGAAAATGGACTTCATAATTTTTCCCTCATTTCCCCCCCTCCATAAAATGGTAGTCATCTTTCTTAGAATGTAGGCTTGCCTCAAACCCACATATTCCATAATTTCGCATATTTAAGATACATACAGTAGTTGAATTGGCAAGCAAGTGTTTCACATTAATACCAAACTTGTAATAGATGCACTTCCATCCTACTCTTTTTCCTCATAAACTTTCAGTTTCCTGTTTGCGATGGTTTCTGGTGCAGTTTTTTGACTTTCTTGACATTTTTCATGGATACAAAATTTTAATACGATGGGCCAAAGATTGCAGAGTGCAAAAGTAAGTTTACCCTATTCAAGTAGGGTACTATTTTCCTGAACAAGGAAAAAAAAAAAACAGGTGATCCAAAAAGTTTGTTTCTTGATATCAGATCGGCTCATATACTTCTTTTTCTTCTTCTTCTTCTTTTTTTTTTTTTTTAAAGAAAATATGGCATTTCCCATCAATTTTGAAAGTATGAATTAAAACTATGAATTGATGATTTGGGACTTTATACCTAATCAAATTTTTTAGCATAGCTTTTGGAACAGTGAATTAATTGAAAAACTCATCCAGTTTCATTAAATAAAGATACTCCATTTCTGAAGTTATAGCACATTCATGAGAATAAAGACTGTCACAGGATTACAACAGCATGATTTAACCTTAAGAAGGTTTTTAATGAATTAACAGTTTTGGTCTCAAATCTGGAAAATAACCTTAGTTGGGGATCAGAACCTGTATCTCAAAATGTTTCTACGGAACATGTTTTACTTTTTTTCAACCTCATATACAGTACTCAAACAATTAAAACTTAAAAGATGACTTACAGTAATTTTTCACGCAGCTTCTCAGAGGTTGTAGCTTCAGCTACTATAATACACTTTACATACCTCAAAATTACATTGGAAATACCCAGAATAACTAAATAAATAAAAGCCAAAGAAAACTGGAACAGTACTGTGTCTCCCTTTGAGACGAAATCCCCCATATCCAGCATCACAGAGAAGGGCTAGGACAATTTTTTTCAAAATATTTATATACAGGTTTGAATCCAGAAATTAAGGTTAAATGCATAAATATTGATAATTTCAACTCAATTCAGAATGGTTTCAGAAAGATATGATACAACATATTTAGAATAAAAACAAAGCAGAAGAGCATCATATTTTGGTTTGCTTGAGATATACATAAGGTGCAACATTTTTTTTTTTTCTCAAGGAGGCTTGTGGGACAGTGTTTGCTGGCATACTAAAGTACACACCATAGCAATATGACTTTACAAAACAAAAAAGAATGCTATTAAAATAACTGGAAGAAAAGATAATATTAAATGTTGGTCTGAAATATTTGTGCTAACAAACTGTGTTACCTGAAAAATATCAACACCCCTCTGTAGCAGATTCAGGGCATGAGCAGTTCTAGCTATTGAAATCAAGACTTCACTCAGAGAAACAACAAGGTAAGGGCCTAGAGAACTATAAAGCTTTGCAGGATTTCTGCTGCTCTCAGTGCCTAATTGCTTAAAAATTAAGCGTTTCTACAAAAAAGTTTTTATAAGTCTCTGAAAACAGTCATATCCAGTAAGTTCTCCCCACCCACCCTGCCCCACCTAAGGGAAAAGCCACTGAGGTTTAGGAAAAAGCAGATCAAGTAAGATATTAATTCACATAGAAAAAAGTAATCCTTTTGTTTCTTTTTTTGTTTTGTTTTGTTTTTTTTTAAAAAAAGGTCCCATTAATATACAGCAATCTCTTAAGGAACACTAGTGAAATGTAATTGGAGGAAGATTGGAAGAGGCTCTGGCAAAAATAGACCTATTCTAACGTGTTCTATAGAATAACAAGTTAGTACCATTGTCAAGGTGCATGGTCCGCACCGTACGATTTTTGGGTTTTTAGCTAATCTTAATTTCTAAATCACTGCTAGCAAGTGGTCCAAAAACTCCAACAGCCACCACACTGGGACCCAGCAATTTTCAAACATTCACTTTTTAAAATTTAGAAAACATTAATAAAACAGTAAAAACCTAAGGTACATTGTATTTGTTGGGACTCTTTACTAGGTTTAGTGTTACCTGATTGGGGTTAAACTTTCACCTTGGATTAACTTTTTTTCTATTCCTTCTTCCTCCAAATGCACAAAGAATATGTATTTTGAGGACATCATTCCAAGTGCCTTTCATCTTCATTGCTCTCTATACAAGTTACTTTTCCATTCCTGTGTCGTATGTTGTACATATTTCCCAGCACCGAAACTGAAGTCATATCTACAACCATGAAAGGCTAAACCTAGTCTGTATTAAGAGTTACTTTTTTTTTTTTGTATGGCTATTACATCAAATTACAATTACAAAAAAATCATCAATTCAGTCAAGTATAAATAAGAAGGCCTGATAAAACCATGTAAACTCTCATCATTTTGAGACCTAATTCAAGAGCTTCAAAACTCAACCTAACACTATCAAAATTCAGCCAGTATGAAGACCAATAAAAAAAATTATTGCTGGAGTCCAGTAATTAAAATTTGGCATTTTTCTTTCTTTTCTTTTCTTTTCTTTTTTTTTTTTTTGTGCTGTGATGCAAGAATAGGGAAATACTTTGTGCTATGGAACAAATACCCTGTAGAATTTGTAGCCTCAGACTAATTTTGATTTATCACTTTGTAGCTGTTGCTAGGAAACAAGTCACTGGGAAAGTCAGGTGGTTAAGTCAATATGTTGAATGTTCTAAGCCAGCTGATCCACTTGGCACTGGCCTATCTATGGTTTAATGCTCAAAAGCAACAAAACACAAAAAGAAATGGAAACTGGCAGGTAGATCTAGATTTGATAGCCCCACTCGAGTCAAGCATACTTCTCATTATCATTTACTCACATACCTCTTAACCAACACAAACTCTAAATGGCTCTAAAAAAAAACCTGCATTGCCAATTTAGGCTGTGCATAGCAATCGCAACCCAGTCCAGTGTGTCTGTGAGAGATATAAAAGGTATGTGTCTCAGAGTCCACATGAATTCAATGTCTTCAATGTTTTCAGAATAGTGAAGTAATTTTAAGGTCACTTCTGAACAATTTTTCTGTCCTTTTTTTTTTAGTTTGTTTCATTTTTGTTTGTTTGTATCAATGTTCCACTGGTTTCTCAGACCCCTAAGTAAAAAATAAAAAGAATCCTCAAGGCATGATACCATCAATAATCTGCAGGACTCTTCCTCCAACTAGGTGAAAATATACCACAACTTACCCTATGCAAATTCTCCTTAACCATTCAAGCCTAAGAAAAGACTCAGCCTATAAATAGAGTCAGACTTTTTTTTTCTTTTTTGCCAACAAACTACCACTCTGGTGGCAAATATAAAAGTGCAGAATATATGGACCACGAGGCTGAGCATACACCGCTAACAATGGTACGTCTGCCCATGCTATTTGGGGTTCTCTGGAACAGGTTTTTTAATTTAATCTACAATATAAATGTAGGCATAACCTATTATATAAACCATCTTAGAACTTAAATCTTCATGTACAAAAATGACTAGGAATATCTAATAATAACTAGTGCAGTGCGTCAGTTTGTTTTTTTTGTTTGTTTTGTTGTTGTTTTTTTTTTTGTTGTTTTTTTGTTTGTTTTTTAAAGAATAACTAGATATTATACGAAACTAGTTTCACACTCTCTGGTTGGTAAAAGAGACACTGGATGAGCTACAATAAAGGCAGCCACTTCCAAGCAACCACCAATTTACCATTAAAAGCCTTCAATAGAAAGCAAAGCTCCAGGATCATTCTCATTCTGTTCATTATCAGACAAATAACATCCCCCTCAAGATTCTGGGTTCCAATAGGACGACCTGGCCCAAGTTGCTAACTTCTGGCTTCAAGTGAAATCTGGGCCGTGCAGGGCACCAATCACGTGTTTGCAATCTATATTTTCCATCCTATGGACTGACTAGCTTCCCTTGGTAAAGACAAGGCTAGGATATTAGGTAAAGCACAATGTTTTACAATAAAGGGGAGCTTCACTGGTCAGCGCAGGAAATAAGTACGGGAGCCTGTGGCATTTCTTTCGGCTGTCCATCATGGGCAAGGGGAGCTGCCCGCTGACTTCTGTAAAAGAACAAGAAAAAGAAATGAATCATCTTTGAGAATCCTTCCAGCTCTGAGATCCTAATTTAGGGACAGTTCTTGGAGACTGGAACAAATAACAAAGGTTTTTCAGTATCTTGCTGAACAGCTGCTGATATTTTGGTGTCAATTATATTGTTTAGTTAAAACTGTTGTCATTTTAAATTGTCTCACTTTCAAAGAATTTTAAGTTTTCATTTCCTCACCTCATCTAACCTTATCTTGATTCTCCATAAGAGGGAATTGTACTCCAATTTATTCTCCTATTTTTAAAGATGGGATACCATCCATCCAGGTACTAGGAGATTCAAAGTCTCACCAAAAGTGACAATTGGCCAGATGAAATGGAGTCAGACTTGGGCTCTAATCTTCTAGTCAAGCAATGTAGAAACTGGACTAGGCTGATTCTGAGTCTGGACTATAACTTTGTATTCTTCAACATCAATTTAGGTTCTGCATAACAACTCCAACCTAGTTGAGTGTGTTTGTGAGAGATATAAAATGTCTATTTATAAGGTAGTATGTTTATTCAGTAGCTATATCAAAGAAGAGAAGCATATAGAGAAAGATGCTGTAAGCCATAATTAGTTTTCAAAAGTAGAGTTTTAGATTAGTGCTAGAAAAATTAGGCTTGACTCATGGCTCTGGAGTTTGCCAGCTATGTAGGAACTTGGACCCTTATAAAATGAAGTAGCTGGATTAGAAAATTTCCAAGGGTTGTTCTACTCTAAATCCTAAATCAAAGACAACTTTTGAAACCTATTAAAAAGGTTATGGAAACTAGAAAGAGGAGAAATAGAAGTAGATTTTGACATCAGTTTTCCATTATGAGCAATCATTACTTAGGGCTACAATTAGCAATCAGTCCATGAGGTTCATGAGAACTCTGGTGAAGACTAAGTAAAAATTTTTTTGTGGAATTTTTTAGTTTTTAGATGGAAATTTACATAGTGCACAGCAGATTTTCTGTTTATCATTTGTATAATTAATAGAGAAGAGGAAAATAAAACCCCTTCTTGAAGGGTTGACAAAACAAATCATCAAAATGTTAACAATTACTATTGAGTTTTTCATTCCCAAATGATGGAATTTGGTAAGTTCAGGATACTTAAAAAGTACATAGAGCAAAGAATATGCTTGCCACTCTGTCCTGAATAGCATCTACCAAGTCCTCTTCTGAATCTGGTTATATAAAGGAGTACATATATTTTTATTGGTTTAACCTTCATACTCATCACATTTTCATCCAAAGTACTAGAGATGCTATCCAAAGGCTGAAATCAGTTAAGACATATAACAATTCACATTTACTTCATTATTATATTTTTCCTAGTTTCTTTTGATGTACTGGATAAAATGGATACCTGGGATATATGACAAATTTTTAGGTTTCCTGAACTCTGGTTAAGCTCATTGAACCTATTTAAGAATTAAGAATTATACTATAAAAAGTATAAGAACCAAACTTCTGGCTTAATCTGTTTAATAAAGTGTGCATGTTTTAAGTGCAACCTGCTACATCTGTTCAACTATCTGTTAAAAAAATTCTAATGGGAAAGAGAAACCAAGATGACTTTTACTTATTTCTAATTTAATGTTCTCCACTTTCTTTGATGTGTCCAAGAAAAAACATGGATAATACATGAACACATATTAAGGCACACCACAATAAAGGAAAAATAAGAGAAAAGGGAAAAGATGATAAATTGTAGAAGAGGCCATTGTTGGAGAAGCTTGATAGTTTCTAAATCTGAACCTGCCTCATTTGCACTGAGATCAGGATTAAGCAGGAGAGGAAAAAGAGAAAAAGGACAAGAAAAGAAATGGGAAAAGATATACAAGGCTCTACGTGGCTTCTTCCAAACTAACTCATGCTTATATTTTATCCTTTCTATGGGGGGAGCTGCTTTCCTATGCTAGATACCTACAAGTATCCTAAGTGTCATGAGCCACAGGTTTTTTCATTTGCTTGGTTTTTCCCTTAACTG